>NC_088218.1:25874499-25884499 GCF_036934945.1 Oncorhynchus masou masou | reverse complement strand
CTGTGCAACACCTTTACCAGGCCAGATGGTGGAGACAGGGGCGGCGAGAGCGGTAGAAATCTGCCAGAACAATCTGCTGCTAGCAGGTGTCAGCTAATTGTCTCTGAGGCTCAGGCTGCAATGAGCATGCCAATGCTACCTGAGTGGAAACAAATATCTTCATTTACCCCTAGTGCTCGTCAAGGGAGCAGTGCTTCCAAGAGCTGGAACATAACAAGGAACCCGAGGAGAGAGGGAGGAGAGGAAAGAGCGAAGAGAGGAGAGGAGGCACAAGTGTGGCTTTGTCAATTAAAAGAAAGGCTGCAGTGTTCCTAGTGTTCCCATTCTGTGATGCTTCCCCACAGATCTCAATAGAAAAGACACAAAGGACAATTTACATCAATATAGAAGTTATTTTTTATATATATATACAAATATAAATATATATATATATTTTACAAGGGACATGTTTTATCCAAAAAGTGTTATATTTGTTAGTTTTTTCAGCCTTAAAAAAAATATTGTACAAGGATGCCCTCATTGAATATGATGCGTTCGTTGAATTCGCCCATGAAGATAGAGGCTTGATAAACACAAAACAGATAAGTGGGTGAATAGAAGGGAATAGAACGTCCTAGTGCTTTCATTGTACACGCCTGTCCACTACTCCTAACCTCCGTCAGGTTGTAGGGACACAGAAACTGCAGGGGGCAGTATCAAATGTGTTAAACTAGGCATGTTCCAATGTCTCCCCATTTTCTTTTTGCATCTTTCAGCAAAGGAGAGAGAGAGAGCTTATCTGGGATGCAGTGAGAACTGGAAGACTTGTCCCCCACTACACCCATACAAACAGAACCGTTCGTTCACACATGGATAGCTAGCAACATTTTACTGTAGTCTGATTTATTTCGGCTGTGGCTTGGCTTGATGCTTCATGGGCTCCAACACACCCCTTGTGTATTTGCGAAAAGAGATGAGATGTTTGTCTGACAACACAGTGTAATGTAACTTGAGAGAGGCCCTTCCAAATTACTGTGTCCGACCAGAAAGAGGAGAGAGAAAGCCTTTGTCTTTCAGTACACTTGTAAACCAGTCTATTTTAGTCTCGTATGAGGTTTTGGTACATGGTAATATTTTTCAGATGGTGTTGTGCAATCACACTACTTCAAAATATATGGAAATGTTTGCTCTATCCAAAATTACAACCAACTGATTGCAGCATTACCGGAGGAGGCAAGTGGAATGGGAGAAGGTAGGGAACTTGTTTGTCTGCCCTTTATGAAATACCAAAATTCGAAGATTTTTTGTTGTTGTAGTAAATAGAAAAATACCGTTTCATTTGAGGACCATACTGTTGACAGTGGTTCAATACAGGTTGTAAAATAGTGGGGAAGAGATTTTTGATGTGCCGGTTCCATGGCACATGGTTTATAAACACACTCAAAACAATGTTTGATTCAAAACGTAGAGTTTTTTTTTTTGTTTCAATTATTATACAAAATTCTCGCCACCAACAAACAGCATATGGGGCATACAACCATCTCAGCTGTGTAGATTTTGCTGCAAAGAGACAGAATCATTTAGATCACTTTTTCTGGTATTGCTTGTTTCTGGTCACAGGTTCACAGTTGGCTGAAGTATCACATTTACCTAAAAATTAACTCTACAAATAGCACCATTGGGAGACTTGGAAAGTCATAGTCAACCAATCAACAATATAAAAATACTTTTAGAAAAAATATTTATCTTTGACTTACGATCTGTAGATTCTATGTGATTAGAAAGGCTCAGAATTTATGTTCAACATCACAGCACAGTTGAAAAATACATGGAAATCATAAGAGGGAAATGTATGGCCATAGGTGGGATGGACTGAGAGTAACTGAGGGGTAGGTTTAGAGACACATGTTTAATGTTCTGTAATAGTTATAACTAAAAACACATTATTTCGGTGTTTGGTTACTATCTATCCGGATGTGTATCAAGGCACAAGAAGAGACACACATGCAGACAGAGGATGCAGATGGTTGGAGTCTTACTATGTTTATTAATCCCAAGGGGTAGGCTAGAGAATGGTCGTGGACTGGCAAAAAGGTCAAAACCAGATCAGAGTCCAGGAGGTACAGAGATGCAGACAGACTCGTGATCAAGGCAGGCAGAATGGTCAGGCAGGCGGGTACAGAGTACAGAAACAGGCAAGGATCAAAACCTGGGAGGACTAGAAAAAGGAGAATGCAAAAAGCAGGAGAACGGGGAAAAACGCTGGTTGACTTGGAAACATACAAGACGAACTGGCACAGAGAGACAGGAAACACCGGGATATATACACTGGGAAAAATAAGCGACACCTGGAGGGGGTGGAGACAATCACAGGAACAGGTGAAACAGATCAGGGCGTGACAATGTGATGTATGTCAAGTAACTATATTCTTGCTATGTAACTACTGTGAAGAAGACAAAGAAAAAAGTGCAATTTATTGAAAATGTGTATAGAATGTACATGTAACCCCCCAAAAAATAATTCTCGTAAATATGCATTTAAAAAAAATCATACTGCTGCCGTATTGCATTATCGTTTCCTGCTTTTACACACATACACAACTGCACACACACACAACTGCGCGCACACACACACACACACACACACACTCACACACTCACACACTCACACACTCACACACTCACACACACACACACACAAACACACTGTGGGAGAGAGAGGTCTAATCTATTTTTAAATCTCCACGAAGAGGGAACAAGGTCTTTAAAAGCATCCCTGGACTCCGATTGATCCCTACCCCACGCTCGCCTCTTCCCATGCTCCAGTCCATTAAGGCTTGCCACTGTGTGCAACACATGTTACTGCGGTAATATTTCCATAACGGTTTCCGTCTCCTGCTCCCTCCTAGCCTCCAGTTCCTAACCATAAGGAACCAAATCAGGTTAAAGCATGCTGCTTCTCAAAAAGCTCCTGTAGAGATCTGAGTTCTGACTTATCTATGCCTGCAACCCAAATGGTACCCCATTCACTACATAGTCCACTACTTTTAGCCCCGGTAAACAACTAGGGCGATCCCTATCCCCTCTCCCCCTTTCCCCCCTCTTCGGCCCTGTACTCCCCCTCCCCTCCCCTCCTTCACCTTGTACTTTCACTTAATCCATTCCTCTCATGTCAGATATTGCCATTAGCCTGATGAGACGCCATTAGTTAATAAAACACCTACTGGCTTCCGTTTCCCTCGGACCAGCTGGAGGATGATGGTTCACTGTGTGGCATGGTGTTGGGTAGTGTGTTGCATGCAGGGCACCAGTACTATACAGGCCACAGAAAGGCTGAGGAAGAGGCAGCAGAGTATCACTCCCTCCCAGTACCGATGACAGACTGTCTGAATGGAAGTCGTGCTGTCACAGCAAAGTCATTCCCGAAATTTACTAACAGCGCTGAGCAGTGAGGACCTTCTGTACCCTCGGGGAATACAGTAGATATGCTGATGATGAAAATGATGATGATGGTGATGATAATGATAATTTTTTGTAGTAGAAGTATTTTGATTAGTATTAGCTGTAGTAGTATTTTGTATTCATATTAGTAGAATACAATGTAGTTGTATCAGTGGAGGATCCTCAGAATAAAAATAGTGAAACATTAAAAAAGTGTTCCTTTTTTAGATAATACTATACTAAATATATTCGTATGACAACAAATAATTGATTGAAATTGTCACGACTTCCGCCGAAGTCTGCTCCTCTCCTTGTCCGGGTGGTGTTCGGCGATCTACGTCACCGGCTTTCTAGCCATCGCCGCTCCATTTCTCATATATCCATTTGTTTTGTCTTGTTTCCATACACACCTGGTTTTCATTTCCCCAATCAATCTACTTGTATTTAACCCTCTGTTTCCCATCATATGTTGTGTGTAAATGTTTCACGTTATGTGGTGTTAGTTTACGCGCTTTAATTTTATGTACCGTTTTTTTCAGCGGGTTTTATTCATGTAGTGCTCTCGTTTTTGAAACTATAATAAAAGTGTGCCTGTTGATTTTACTCTGCTCTCCTGCACCTGACTTCGCCTCCAATACACTATTGAGAAAAATACACTGTTTTGCAATGAAGGTCTACAGTAACTTCAACAGCACTGTCTGGGGTTGCAAAATGGTATAGCCGGAGGACAACGAGCTCCCATCCTCCTGTGGCTACATTGACTTTAATACAAAACCTAGGCGGCTTGTAGGCCTCACTCCCTTCCATAGACTTACATGGTAATTAAGACCACTTCCGGAGGATGTCCTCCAACCAATCAAAGCTTTTGCAGTTTGAACTAACATGTTGTCCATACAATCATAGAATTAGGATCAGAAAATGAACCTATTGAGTTGTATTGTGATTGTGCCACAGAGCATATTATGGGGGTTTTATTTGTTGAAGTACCCCTTTGATTCTCTGGGGTACACGGAAAAGGTGCAAATTAAAAGTGATGGTCTGAGATCAGTTTCATGAAGAAGAATGAAAATGTGAGAGCATTCAATACCAACTGGTATCAAAAGTATAGCTGGTATATCGGGAGCATTTCATCAGGCCGCCTGTATTGCTGGCCTTGCCCGGTTTTTGGCAAGTCTGAGCCTTGGTTGAAAGGTGGGTACAGTGACCTTAATAACATTGATCGTTCACCTAAAAAATAAAAAAAATAAAAAATAAAAAAAGCAGGGAATTGCAAGAATTTGACGAGAGGGAAAGTTCCGTTAACAAGGGCTACTACAAGGAGCTTGTAGAGGTAATTACACATTACGATGCTTTACTTGCTGAACATATCAAACTTTAAATTTTTCTGGGATGTCGAAAACAATTCTGAATTATTTGATAGCCTCCATTGCATCATGGGGCGGCAGAGTAGCCAAGTGGTTAGAGTGTTGGACTAGGAACCGGAAGGTTGTGAGTTCAAACCCCCAAGCTGACAAAGTTCTGCCCTTGAACAGGCAGTTAACCCACTGTTCCCAGGGCGTCATTGAAAATAAGAATTTGTTCTTAACTGACTTGCCTGGTTAAATAAAGGTAAAATTAAAAAAACAAACATTAAAATCCATTAAAAGTTTGATTAAAGAGAGAGATTGACGCAGCGCATTTTTTCGTGTGTCCTCAGTTAGGCTTTCCACTTTCCTCCGGTATTTATTTAGCAAAGATGATAACACATAATCACTCCGGACAGACACAAGCTAAAAACTCATGACATAAATGTTTCAGCAGCCTAGGCTACACCTAAACATTAGAAATCTGACGTGCTGTATCGGATGAAAACGAGATGATTTTTCAGCCTGATCAATTGTTAAAAATTGCCCCACCCCTCTGGGACCTATGGTACCACCAGTCTGCTTGCAGTGTCAGTTATCGTCAGGTATGTGGATGATCAGGGCTTTATTCAGGGACATTTCTTGGGATACTTTAAACTTTAATGTGTCAAGTGGGCGAGATGCTCAGTCTGTGTTTGACTTCATGAATTTTGAGATCTGAGTTTAATTCATAGAGAAACCCGTTGTCCAAACCTACAATGGCGCAGCTGAAATGGAAAATATCTGCTATTTGTATTTACAGCTAAGTCCCTTCCTTTTCCCTGATTAAGAGGTGATGACAACTCAACTCCACTACCATTGTCAACTTTCTCCTGACATGAACTGAAACCATGTCTCATGTGCCCTCTCATCCCCTGGCACATTGAATGTTTCCTCTCCAAGCACTTTGAGTACCCCTATCAATTTTCTCTCATTACTGTATGCAGAGTCAATTAGATACACAATCACATTATTACACATCAATGATTTCACTCCTTGCTTGGACATTCTTAGCTCTTTTGTCTAACTGTGTAGTGTGTTGTCTTACATTTTACAAATCCAGTCCTGCACTGGTCAAGCCTCTGAATACCTCAACTCATGCCTCATACCCTCATTCAATCACTGCTGTGATCCCTTCCCATTCCCCATTACATTGTACTATATATGTCTTTATTAAATGATTTAGGTTAAAATCATTCGCTTTTGCCGATTTGTTTTAAACACACTTTGTCGTCTCCGTGCGTTCCGCGCCTATACCGTAGGTCTCCCATCCTCCTCAATGTTTCAAGTCACCAGCCTCCACTGCTTTGTATAATTATTATTATGACTAATAGTGATACATCTAGAGCCAATTCTTAATTTGAATGCTAATAGTTCCACATTATACGCATTTTTTGTGTTCATTGCACCACATCTGGAAGGCCTTGTGAGAGTGAATAGGGATTGGCTGACCCCAGGTATGACCACGGAGAGACACAGCAAATACAATAATTAGGGTCTTCTCCCCTTCTCGCCTGCGCCCCACCAGCCTCGAGCCCGTCGAGCATGTCTCCTGTGGTGTGTTAAGTACTGAGGGATGCCCCCACATTGTTTGTGCCACAGTGGATTCCTGAATGCTTACAGTAGGCCCAGCCCGCCTTCTAGCTATTTGTCATGTGTCAATCACTCACACTACAGGCCCATGAGCACTACTGTGGCCAAGGTTATGAAAACAGAGACATAAGAAGTCCCTATTGGTTAGCTAGAATTCAAAGTCCCATTGGTTAGCTAGAATGCTAAGTCCCCATTGGTTTGTTAATTGATTGGTTGAGTGTCATGAGGTGCATCTGATGCACTTGTTACAGTATAACCAATACCTTTTGGGTTGATCCTGAAGTACGTTTCTTTGTTTTCAAACATCAGGATGTTTTGTGGGCATGTTATAAACAGTGAATTAGATGTTGAAAAAAAAAAAACGATTGAAATATGAGGTCGGACATAACCTGAACGACCGCCTTTACAACGACAAGGCAGCAGCAGCATTTCCATTTTCCTCCGTTAAAACATGAACCAGTGAAGGTTTCGTTTCCTAGTTTCCGCGTTGCATGTGTGCGAGTCATTTTACAGGCACCGCTGTATAACGGAGTGTTGATCCAGTAATTTTACGCCGTTTTTTTATACGACAGGGTTTATTGTGCGTTACGTTGTAGCCCGTTCCTCTCCGCTCCTACAATACCCAGCCATGTGTAATTACAGTGCAGTCTGAGCAGAGCAGCGAGATGGGAGCAATAGGTGAAAAAGAAAAATCCACAGGCACACTTGATTTATGAAGCCCCGCGCTGTATCAAAGTCCTAATCTTTCCCGCTTACTTTACCTCGGGGGCAAAGTTACTGGAGAACATGCTTCTGATTCGAGCTGGGGTTGAGGCTGCCCTCGGCCCCCAGTCTGGCCGTAGGACTCAGGGAGCAGAGAGAGCACAGAGCTCTGAACTAGACTAGCCACGGCTGGAATGTGGCCAACAGGGTAAGAGCAGGGTAGATCATCCCAAAAGGTCCTAATCGTAACACTTCCATCAGTTTGAAAACAAAATAAAGATTTCATAATTTGAGTAATATGATATGCCCAGTATGAATATCCAACTGTATTCTAAATTGATACTGAATCAGAGTGAGAAAACATGATGAAACAAGAATACAATCTGGTGGGATAAGGATGTAGAAAAGGCAAAGCATACAATAATGTGAATTAGCAAAATGGTATATATATATATTTTTGTATTGAATAGAAATATATTTGGGGTAATTGAAGTATGATGATTGCACCATAAGCTCTATGGCCCGACCACACAGCTGTCTGCGACACTCCGTTCTGTTGGAGACAGATCTGTGTGTTTAACTGTTTATTCTCATATTACCTACGCCCACATTAAAACAAGTCAAGTGCATCATTCCAATATGGTGTCATCTGCTCCCTGCGACGCACAGGTGCTGTGGCGCTGCGGAGAGCACGTCTGACAAGATCTAGGGACATTAAGGTCAAGCTCAGTAAATACACAAAGCCAACCCTCATTGCCATACAAAAAAGGACAGATTCAAATATACAGTACTGCGTTGATGTGGTTCTGTTTCACCACAAGCAAAAGGAATGAGCGAATCCACAGTATTCTCCTTGACAGAATGTCTGAAAGAAGCAAATAGTGGATATGATGCCTTTCGATGTGGTGATCGCAGAAGAAGGTGATATCAAATATGTTAAAATGCTCCTCTACTTGGCTAACCAATAACAGCACTGTCTCTCAGATTGAGATAACACCATCACATTTTTGCTATAATTGCGTCCAACCTTTTTGCAAAACCTTAATATCATAGCCACAGACTCCCATTTGATGTGTTAATGTTGAGCCTGTGATTCATCAGCGAGGCGTCTCATTTGAGTATGAAATTAGCACTGGCTAATGAGCTACGCGGTGGACACTTTCTGCCTTTCTGCCTGTGGCCAACGCCTCAGTCTACATGTGCACTTTTCAGCGACTGTTGCCGTGGAAGCATTTGTACATTTTATGGTCACTAGACATTCAAGAGCAAATTGTAAATGATCGCCGCTTTGCTGCCTTCACATTCGACCAGCCGCGTTGCCGCGTGATCGCGATGACCCTGATGAATTTTCATTTGCTAATTGGTGATATAGTATCATCATTCTGGTTTGTGAAATGAACATTATTAAAATGTGTGGCTGTCAATCCGTTGGCCTTTGAGCTGGGCTGTTTAGCAAGTCACTGATGATGTTGGGACCTTAGCTGGGTATCGGTAGGCTGGACATCAAACAAAGGATTTTAGGAATGACCATGTTTGACCAAAAAGAGGTTGCATTTGCAATTCAGTGCCCCCCCCCCCCACCCCCTCTTTATAATGTAATCTATTGCCAGTATGTTTGTATTACAGAATACATTAAATGTAACTCACCAAATGTGATTCTTTGCGCTCCTAGCCTGTGCAGTGGTGCGATGATGGAGTTGCACAGTCATGGTATAAATGGTGCAATTTCTGATGTCACTGGCACCTTCTTTCTCCAGTAACATCCCATTGATTCACAATAGCATTTTGTAAACCATGCGAAAGAATATTGAACTTGTTTTCCAGTGATGTCACCCATTGAACCCTTTTCACCGTAGGGAATTCACACAACTCAATTGTTACGACAAGGTGAAATGTTTTCTCCTATTAGTGTGCTCCCACACAGAGATATGATATTGACCCAGGATTTGCTTGAATCTCTGACCGGTGATCACAAATTACAGCTGGCATATGGATGCTGTTGGTTTGCTTTCACGGAGCGGGAAGCATCAGTGAGTCTTGTGTGAGGACGAAATCAATAGGGTCTGGTGGAGATGTTGGGTAAGTTGTCCCTAACGCCTGCGTTGGGGACAGGCGCCGTTGTTTAATAGGACTCTGCTCGTTCAGATCAATGCAATGGAGCGTTCCCATTCTGTTGTTATAATCAATGGGATTCTCTGACATAACAAGCACTGTACTGAATGCAGGAGAGGTGCAATTATAATCATGTTTAAAATGCTTCTTTTTTTTTACATCAGTTGATCAATTTTGGTCGACATGATTTTAGAATAGAGCAGTAAAACCACCAAATATACCTGTTTTCCCGTACTTTATTTGACAGTTTGAAGCTGCGCATAACTGTGAAGTGGAATCATACTGTAACAGCTTCTACCCGGAAAAAGGCCTTTGAAAATAACTGTCCACCTGAGGGTTTTCACTGGGGAAAAATAGCTCATTTACACAAGAGAGAGAGAGAGAAAGCGAGAGAGAGAGAGAGAGAGAGAGAGAGAGAGAAAGCGAGAGGACGAGAGAGAGAGGTAGGAAAAGAGTGAATATAAGCACGGAAATGCATGTTCTAAATGTCATGAAAGTCGCCAGTTGATTAATTTGAACCTGATTCTCCTTTTAATCTGGGGCGGTATCTACACGGCTTCTCTCCAGTCGATATTGATGTGATCCACGTCGAGCCTCTGTACTCCCAGGTATGACTAACTGCTATCTTGTTCCTGTGAATCCTCTGTCATTTATCTTGCTCCGCTATGCCGGCAGGCTGGCTGCACAGCACGACAGCACACAGTGACAATAATTTGCTCTGATCGGCCCCCTCTGCCTACCCCGCTGTTACAAATGCCCATCGATTATCATGCAGTAGTGTTATTGACTGG
>NC_088218.1:25676999-25869499 GCF_036934945.1 Oncorhynchus masou masou | reverse complement strand
AGCACTAAATCGGGTTTGAAGTACTGTAGTACAGCCAGGTATGTCTTGGTGCTTTTGAATGTGTACGCATTTCCCTGACATTTATCCTTTCTTAAGCCTATAGAGCTAATATAATCTAATTAATGACTATTTTCTATCGGAGCCAACCACGAACCACCACAGCCACTTCAGAGACCGAGACGGTTCCCCAGTCACTATGCCCTGAAACCATTGTTACCCAGTCTGTACGTTGAAATAATGTCCATTGAACATGATCATTTTTACTATTACTGGCTTTGACACCTTATGAATCCTTTGATATCGGGGTCAACAAGCTGACTGTAATTAACAAGTACTCTCCCCCTACATATCCCTGAGCAAAACAACACATAAAAGGCCATAGGGTGAGCCGGTGGACCCATCATTAGGAAATCAATTCTTATCACAAAAAAGGGCCGGTTTACCAGACACAGTTAAGCCTAGAGTGAGGGTAAGAAGCCTTCAACGGAGAATCCCCGTTGACAACAATCCGTCTTACAGTTGCTACACTAAAAAGGTTTCTCACAAGTCAAGAGAAAATAACAGAGTAACTAGCGAGAAAGTAATGTGCACTGTAAATATTAGTCCCTATGGGCTGATTGAAACAAGGCTTGAAAGAAGCTTTAGCAACAAGACAGAGCTTTCCCCAGTGGTTTAGGTTGACAGGGTGTTATGCTATGCGCTTTCTATTGCCGGTATAACCTTAGCTTCTCGCCATGCTACACGATCTCCAGAGAAAACTTCCAGAGACTTCTGAAGGAATGGGAGTCTCTTGTGTGCGATGCAAGAAAAGTGATTAATTTTGCAGTGTCCACAATGACACTTCTTGTATAATAGTTTAATGGCTGGATAAGCATTTCCAGTCCCTGTCAATATTAGGGATTCCACCATTAATACACCATCTTAGAATATGTCATTTTGTACTGTATGTGAGGTGCATTGGACAATCCATATTCCTAGACTAGTCACCCTGCATGGCTTTGTGAAGGTTGACCTCTGCCCTTTCTGCACATGCTCAGTAGAGCCATATTCTGAGAAGCACCAGAGAGGAAGAGGCAAAGCGAAATGTTTCACTCTCGCCAAAATCTGTCCAAAATAAGCCCAATGTGTTTCTATGGGCTTATTTTGGATCTAAGCCTTCCCGCCTTTGAGACAACGACTCCCATTGTTAGGGCAGAGACATGAGCATCTCATCATTATATACAGATTTCTGGAAGCACTGAGGTCCACCTTTGAATCGTGAATGCATACATACACAATAAAACCATTTAGTATTACTGTAATATAGTATTTTGTATTAATTTCTACCTTAGCCACAATATCGCTGAATTATTAATGAAAACAATGAAGAACTAAGTATGGATTTGTTATATCATCTGGTTTTCACTGCCAAATAATGATATTGTTCTTTATTCCAGGGCCAAATAATGATATTGTTCTTTATTCCAGGGCCATATAATGATATTGTTCTTTATTCCGGGGCCATATAATGATATTGTTCTTTATTCCGGGGCCAAATAATGATATTGTTCTTTATTCCGGGCCAAATAATGATATTGTTCTTTATTCCGGGGCCATATAATGATATTGTTCTTTATTCCAGGGCCATATAATGATATTGTTCTTTATTCCGGGCCATATAATGATATTGTTCTTTATTCCGGGCCATATAATGATATTGTTCTTTATTCCGGGCCATATAATGATATTGTTCTTTATTCCGGGCCATATAATGATATTGTTCTTTATTCCGGGCCAAAAATGATATTGTTCTTTATTCCGGGGCCATATAATGATATTGTTCTTTATTCCGGGCCATATAATGATATTGTTCTTTATTCCGGGCCAAATAATGATATTGTTCTTTATTCCGGGGCCAAATAATGATATTGTTCTTTATTCCGGGGCCATATAATGATATTGTTCTTTATTCCGGGGCCATATAATGATATTGTTCTTCATTCCGGGGCCATATAATGATATTGTTCTTTATTCCGGGGCCATATAATGATATTGTTCTTTATTCCGGGGCCATATAATGATATTGTTCTTTATTCCGGGGCCAAATAATGATATTGTTCTTTATTCCGGGGCCATATAATGATATTGTTCTTTATTCCGGGGCCATATAATGATATTGTTCTTTATTCCGGGGCCATATAATGATATTGTTCTTTATTCCGGGGCCATATAATGATATTGTTCTTTATTCCGGGGCCAAATAATGATATTGTTCTTTATTCCGGGGCCATATAATGATATTGTTCTTTATTCCGGGGCCAAATAATGATATTGTTCTTTATTCCGGGGCCAAATAATGATATTGTTCTTTATTCCGGGGCCATATAATGATATTGTTCTTTATTCCGGGGCCAAATAATGATATTGTTCTTTATTCCGGGGCCATATAATGATATTGTTCTTTATTCCGGGGCCAACTAATGATATTGTTCTTTATTCCGGGGTGTTTCTAATGTTGTTAGTCAGGTCCGGTCAGGGATGGCCACACAACAGCAAGCTCTGTTGCGCTTGGTTTTATTCCCTAATGGAAACTGTAAACCTGGGAGGAAAGAGGCACACACTTCTGTGGAGCAAATAGATTTTCAGTTCAACCGAATACTATTATCCATGGCAGGTCTGTGCTGTGCGTTCCCCCTCTTTCTCCCTCTCTATCGAGCATCCTGCAAAGCTTTTTCTCTTCCATTCTTGGAAATTTCCACAAACAAACATGTCCCGGCACCCCCAGCCTGCGACGAAATAGATCAAGAAAACATACAATTATCTTTTCAAAAACTGGAACAGATTTTTATTAAATTAACCTTATTAGTCCATTACGGTAAGCAAATGCCAAAAAAAGGAGAGCTCTGCTCATTTGCATTAAGATAGATTTTTCAGGTTGGCTGCACGATTTAATTAAAGAAAAGATTAAGAACCATTAAACAAGCTGCTGTACCTTGCAGTAGCACAGCTCACATCTGACTCAGGTTAACACAAGCCCAGATGGTGATTTGTGTGAGTCCCGAATGGCATCCGGTTCCCTACATAGTGCACTACTTTTGGCCATAAATTGTGCGCTATGTAGGGTATAGGGTGGAATAGGGTGCCATTTGGGACACGACCTTGGTAACTGTTGAATCACTGGAACAGAATGAGAATTATCCCATTAGTTCCCTAGGAAAAGTAAGGGAATTCTAGAAATTGGTATTCTGCTATTCTATTCTCAAACATGGCACAGCAGTGGAGAGAAGGCAGACGCCACTGTCACCACTGTCACTGGTTGGTTCATAGTCATTCTTATGAGGTCATGTTGGTCTGGGAAAAGCAAATTGAGGTGATCTTTAAACGTGCACATTCATTTCCGAGAGCTGCGAACTAAGGCTGACTTAACAGTTCTGTGGAAATCTAACCTTAATTGTTAACACCCATGGTATATTGTAATATTTTTTTTTTCACGGCTTTTGTGAAACACATACAGATCAAATCAAATCAAATGTTATTAGTCGCATGCGCTGAATACAGTGAAATGCTTACTTACGAGCCCCCAACCAACAATGCAGTTTCAAAAAATACGGACAAGAATAATAGATAAAAGTAACAGGTAATTAAAGAGCAGCAGTAAAACAACAATAGCGAGACTGTATACAGGGGGGTACCGGTAGAGAGTCAATGTGCAGGGGCACCGGTTAGTTGAGGTAGTATGTACATGTAGGTAGAGTTATTGAAGTGACTATGCATAGATGACAACAACAGAGAGTAGCAGCGGTGTAGAGGGGGGAGGGTAATGCAAATAGTCTGGGTGTCCATTTGATTAGATGTTCAGGAGTCTTATGGCTTGGAGGTAGGAGCTGTTTAGAAGCCTCTTGGACCTAGACTGTACCGCTTATGACTAGGTTGGCTGGAGTCTTTGACAATTTTTAGGGTCTTCCTCTGACACCGCCTGGTATAGAGATCCTAAATGGCAGGAGGCTTGGCCCCAGTGATGTACTGGGCCATTCGCACTACCCTCTGTAGTGCCTTGCGGTCGGAGGCCGAGCAGTTACCATACCAGGCAGTGATGCAATCAGTCAGGATGCAGTACATACTGTGTTATGCAGTACATTTTGACAAATTTCACATCTCAAGTTTATCATTTATTGATTTTTACTTGCTTTTGTGACTTCCCAAATCAAAACCCATAATCAAAAAATGGTATGTTGTAATATTTTAATATAGCCTACAGAGGGTCATTCGAAAAGGATTTGCATGCTCCTATTCTGCTCTAGGGTAAAAAAAAATGCAAATGATTTTGGAGCGATGCTGCTAAAGTATGAGGAAGGGTAGTGCCTGTCGACATTCAAACCCTAATCCGCTGGCTTTCGCCAATATGACAAACGGAGGAACTGAGGCATAAAAGAATTACTCATGTGTGGCCCACTTGAGTATTACCGCGAGCCACCTGCGTTGGAATGAACAGATACAAAATAAATACAAAATAAGCAGCTAGAGAAGAGAGCAAAAACACACCAATCCCCTCAGAAGAACCTCAAAAAGAGTCTCCGTTTGCCACCATCAAACGCAATCAAGCAGCATTGAACCGATACCAGGTGCTTGGCAGGTGAATAGAGACAGATGTGTGGATCTGGCAGTCACTTTGCTCTGTACAGGTGTGAAAATTTGCAGACTCCCTAATTACCGCTGTAAATGCTTAATTTCGGTGTTTCAATATTGATTGCTACTTTTCTGCTCCTCCATCCCCTTGGAACAGGACAACACTTACCGCTACGCTACGCTCTGCTCGCTAGCTGTGTATTTATGGGATGCAGGTTGAGTCAGTCAGTATCTTACAAAGCTCCTGTTTGCTCAGATTGATCCAGCTCATAATGTTTAGTTTCCTCTGCGTTGGCAAGAAGAGGAGCCCTTTAGAATTTGACAGTAATGGACCCACACAATCAAGGCCTCTATGTAAAAGGATGCAACATTGCGCTGTGTAGATTTCTTTGGATACAGATGGATCTTTGTCTATTGATGAGATATCTTCTTTTCTGTTTGCTCTCCTGTTACCATTGGATGCAGAAACATGCAAAATATGTACTGTCATACCTGCGTCATCTTCCGCTACCTTGTGCGTGTGTGTGTCTAATCAAGTCTGTTTCATATTTTATGCCTCTGCGAGTGGCCATTGATTAGTGTGACTGTCAGATCCTCAGATCCCTCCTGGGTCACCCCTTTTCACCTCGTCTCGTCCCGTCCCACCCTCTTGTCAGCGACACTGTCGGTCTAGAGAGGTGCATCCTGGGGCCTCGTCCAGGTCTAGACCCTGGCTCCTGTTCCATCCTGACAGCTGTATATCCCAGGTGGTCTGACATTTGAGACCCAGCCAGCCAGATGAGATGGAAGGTATATGAGATGAGGGACAGGGGACAGCAGGGAGAGAGAAGGGGAGGGAGGGGTTGGGATGAGGTTGGGTTTTGAAGATTAACTTTGTGCCAGGTTCTTATGATGCATCCCAAATGGCAGACTATTTTTTATGGAGTGCACTAATTTTGACCACAGACCTATGGGTCCTGGTCAAAACTAGTGCACTATAAAGGGAATGGGGTGCCATTTGGGACACAACCTATGAGTCACTCAGGAGACAACCTGAGATGCTGTGATGCTTCTCAGTCCATATGGCTACCAGGGGTACTCCAATGACCCCTTTATTGATTTAGAGAGGAACAGACCTGTCTTGCTTTCTCAGAGCAGTAGCAATCTAAGAAAAAAAACCTGGGTGGGTGAGTTGATAGTATTAGTTAGTTGATAGTAGGTTAGTGTATAGTAGGTTAGTTGATAGTGTTAGTTAGTTGATAGTAGGTTAGTCGATAGTGTTAGTTAGTTGATAGTGTTAGTTAGTTGATAGTGGGTTAATTGATAGTGTTAGTTAGTTGATAGTGGGTTAATTGATAGTGTTAGTTAGTTGATAGTGGGTTAATTGATAGTGTTAGTTAGTTGATAGTGGGTTAATTGATAGTGTTAGTTAGTTGATAGTGGGTTAATTGATAGTGTTAGTTAGTTGATAGTGGGTTAATTGATGGACTTAGTTAGTTGATAGTGGGTAAGTTGATAGTGTTAGTTAGTTTAGTTGTTCCCAAACTGTGGTGCATGCCCCCCAAGGAGTCAGATTTTATTTTAAGGATCCCAGTCTGGTTTTAAACGTATTCTTTGTGCAATTTTGTGAGTTGGTAGTGCATCATCAGATCCTCTTGTCGTGTTAGACATTGTATCCTTTAGAGAGCTATTTATAACTTGTCAGAAATGTCCAGATCAACGAGCCCATGTCAGCTGACGTTTTATTTTTATTTTGTTTTTTTTTAGCCCGTAGACCTTGTCACTCAAATATCACATGAATACACATTAGACATGGCAAAATGTATAGAATTGCAAGAAAATGTGCTTTAAAACTGCAGCATTTTCTTTGCACCCCGTGACAAAATGTGTAGAATTGCAGGAAATAAGCTTTAAACCTGCAAAATTCTCTCCACCAATAAGAGGGGTGTGAACACTTAGTGTCATGAACAGTTTTTGCACCCATAGAAATAGATGTGGTGGGGGGGGGATGATCCCCAATGCTGGAAGGGGGGCCCGAGTGACAAGGATAGAAAACCCCTGAGTTAGTTGATAATGGGTTAGTTGTTAGTGTTTGTTAGTTAGTTAGTAGTGGGTTAGTTGATACAGTGGCTGGGTGGGTTACTATGGGTAGGTTAGTTGGTGGGTAGATTCAAATAGAATGTGTCTATTCTACCTCATACGATATAATATGAATATCCTACTTTGTGATTCTGCAGGTCTGGTAGATATAAGCTGAGTTCAGAGCCAGCGCCTAATCCCATTGTTCATGGTCAATGTGCACTGATACGAAACGGTATCAGCTCTGTTACAAATAGACCTTGAACTGTGCAGGTTTTGATAATAAAAGGAGAAGACATGTAGCTGGAGCAGCAGTCGACTGGAGAGTGGATCGGCAAGATAAGATTTGTGGAAATGTATGAGAAAGGACTTGGCGATAAATATGTATGTGCTTTCCCAAATGGAACCTATTGTGAGCTCATTTTTCTTAGGTTTGAGAATGGTGTTCATTAACAATCGAGCTATCAATATCAAAAGTTATAATGCATGTTGAATTACCTAGCGTACAAGCAGTTTTGTCGTTTGTCTCATTTTATTGCACAGCACCAGACAGGAGTTGTTTTTAAAAATGTGTACTTACCCTGCCACGTGCACAATAAAATGATTTATTCAACGAATGCGTGATATCATAATACTGTATTATACATATTACATGATACTGCATATCTGAAAAGACTTAACATGGTCTCCACATATTGAGATACATCAGAGCGTATGATGTGTGTCAATACAGTCGACTTTCTATGAAATGTATCCCCTCCAACCAGGGATTAGCGTAGTTGAGCTAGTAACAGGATAACCCAAACCAACTCCACACACCGCACCAGGGGACTAACTGCTAAGGTAAGCCTTCCCTGTGTTGTGGTTCCAGTCAAACATCTCATGACCCAAGTTGATTATTCACATGGAATCCATGACAGGTGGCAATTATTTCAATGCTGAAACAAACGTTGTTTATACCAACACCTGAAACGTCTTTTTGTGCACTTTTTGCATTTTGATTGGTTCACGATCTGTGGTCTATGGTAATGAGGGAAGCTCATCGGTTGCCATGACAGTATCTTGGGGCTTCACTACTGCACTGTGCATTGTGTAAGTACTACAGTAATATCAGTCATTGCCAAAGGTGTGACAATAACCCCAAAAAGGGTGTGTGTTGCTTTAACACTTTCGAGTCTTATGATGACAAGGGATATGACAGCTGTGCTAAAATCTGCACTGTCTATATACCCTTAATGAGTATAAGACATGCTATAACAAACTGTTCCCTCCCTCCTTTTCTCTGTAGGCCGTTCAGGTTAACCCTGTCCGTTATGCTTGGTAGCAGGCAGCATAACACATCATATTGTAATAGTACAACAGCAGGTATGATCAAAATCGTAGATACATGGTTTTTCGGGTCACCGCTACCAAAATACAGCCACAGGCAATGTTACTAAGGTCTAGTGCCACCCGTTGAAGGTGTATTATTCCACATACATTAACCTCAATGAATATTTAGATTCACAACCCTTTAAGCGTACATATTAGAAGTCTGTCGCAGGGAACTGAACATTAGAATATTACCTCAGGCTTTGTTTTTCTCATCTTTTCTCCTCTCCCCCCGATACATACCCTACCGAGCCCCATAAACGATAATCACCTTGAAATTAATTAATCATGACACAACAATATTGTCGTGATAAGAAAGTGTTTTTGTAGTTTCTTTGTGTAGATGTTCTTTTTCCCCATTGTGGTGAATTCCATTGAAGTTAATTTTGTCCATGTATGATGCCATGCTGCCATTGGGGTTCAAATGTGTGTTATCTCAGTTGTATGTGTGTGGGGTCTTAGTAAAGTAATTAATCTCTATAAAGCCTGACTGAGGTAGGTATGAAGGCTTGGAATTCAATTACCGCAGTGCAGAGACGCCAATTTATGGGGGGAATATTGCGGCATGTATTTTGCAGGTTAATATCGGCCACCTGAGCCTTCTCTTAGCGTTTGGAAAGTGGGTTGTGGAATTGGCATAACACCTGTGCAGCAGCCCTGGCTTGTACTTCTGTGTCATTGCTCTGGAATGTGGACCCCTTAAATACATTTGAAATGAAATACTACGTTTTAGAGTAGCACTCTACTGTAACTTCAGCCATGCGGTGATCTTTTTACATAGTGTTGTGGTACACTGTATTATAACGGAATTGGTATTATTGTGACATGGATATAAAGTAATTGAAAAATACATTCAACTTTTTGTTGTAAAATGTTTTTGGAATGTTGGGGATACTATGAACTTTGAAAATGATTAAGATTGTGAAAGGGGTTGTGTAATACACATATCCCCTTCCTGTATTCATCTTTCTAGAGCAGACTATTATAGCTGGTGACTTAATCCTAGAAAAATGGATATGGCAAAATATTTTTGTTTAAACCGCATGTTTTTGTTTCTCCACTTCCATCTTTTGTGCAGAAGGCCACATAACTGATTTGTTTCTGGTCAATGCCTGACCCTTGCTGACTTTCTCATCCTCATTTCAGGGGCCCTGAGCTCAATAACTGTATACATCCCTTAGATCCGTGTCCCATTCTCACATCTTTCCTCGCAACAGGAACATAAATGACAAAAGAAGTCATGTACAGGAAATACTGATGATTGACAATGTCTTGTTCAGTTATACATAGTTCCCATACCATGTAGCCCTATTAGCAAAGAGGGTGCCGTACTTGGATGGGTCAACCTACAGATCCTCTGTGTTGATATGGCATATCTCACATAACATGAAAAATATAGTCTATGGGGTCAGACAAAATGTGCTGAATGACTATTTTCCAAATCTAAAAGTGTACAAATGTACAGTTCATGCAATGTATGCTGTCATTATATTTTTGGTCAACATATTGGTATTGGGTTTCTGTATTGACATTCCTCTTTGATATGGATTTCTAGCGGACAAATCCTGTGTATTCTGAGTTTGAATTAGGTGCACGGCTTGCTTCGCTGGAAGCACATCAATAATGACCCCGTCAGACAAAAGAAAACGCTCCCATTCAACCAAACTTCCCCTGTGTCATGGCTTTGGAAGACACTGTTAGTCTGTGGTCAAGTTCACGAAATGATGGCTGTGAGGGTGACACCTCGCTATGCATCCTGCATATTTCTGTCATGAGGGTCACTCCGACAAATCCTGCATGTTTCTATCCAGGGGTCAACATGAAAGGAAGCAGAGATACACCAGCAGAAACCTGTTCTAAGGTCGACACACGAAAGCCCGAGGACATTGTTATATTACTGTTGTTCTAACCTCTGAAATCTGAGGTTTTTTGTGTGTAAATATGGTAGTGAGTGATGAAGAAGGTGGGTGTGCTTGGTGAGCTTGTATCGTGTGAGTGGGTAGGGGTGGCGACACGACACAAGATGAGTCCTACGCAAAAAAAAAACGTTAATATGAGCAGAGAGCGTGACGACGGCAGCCCACCTTCCCATAAATCACGTTGGTTTTAATCATACCTGCCACCTCGCTGCTCCGCCGTGCACCACTGTCTCTCCCAGGAGAAATGGTTTTCCCTGCCTCTTGCCTCTCTCCCTTTCTCACTTGTGTTCAATTATCTAGGAGCTCTTTTCCTGGATGTTTATTTATTTGTCCCAAAGTTCATGTACGGTATGCATGCACACATCTCCTCCAGAGGGAGTGAGACCGTAGCGATGCAGCGGACCGTCACAGCTAACCGCACCACACTGGAGGACGAGAGTAGAACGTAAACACAGGCTCAGACACAGGAACAAGACATGGAGAGTGGAAACGGGGGCTCCTCATTGAGGCAGCGGGGGCAAGGTAGATAGGGACGGGGCTAATTAAAACTCACATTATCATTCACCGGGACCTGTCGCGGGCGAAGGGGAAGATGTTGGGAAATGGTCGAATCGGTTCTGTTCTTTAAGTTGTGTTGAATAAGAATGTTTTGTACACTTTGATATTATCACGCATCGCACAGTGTTTGTTTTGCTAGCACTAGACTAATATCTGCGATCCTGGACGAGCCCCAAGACTGTCGTCTTTTGTTCTTACTGATACATCTGCAAGTGACTATTTAAGTGAGAGACGAGGCTGTGTGCACTGTGAGTGTGAGCATGTTTTTGAGAGCGAGAGAGAGAGAGAGAGAGAGAGAGAGAGAGAGAGAGAGAGAGAGGCAGAGAGAGAGAGAGAGAGAGAGAGAGAGAGAGAGAGAGAGAGAGAGAGAGAGAGAGAGAGAGAGAGAGAGAGAGAGAGAGAGAGAGAGAGAGAGAGAGAGAGAGAGGTAGAGAGAGAGAGAGAGAGAGAGAGAGAGAGAGAGAGGCAGAGAGAGAGAGAGAGAGAGAGAGAGAGAGAGAGAGAGAGAGAGAGAGGCAGAGAGAGAGAGGCAGTGAGAGAGAGAGAGAGAGAGAGAGAGAGAGAGAGAGAGAGAGAATGTACATACAGTACTCAGGTCTGACCTGGTAGGAAGTCAGAAAGTATCCATTTTACCACATAATTATTACTAATTATAAAGCGGGTGCCACTGAGAGGACTGTGTTCATTATAACTTCCTGGTCAGAATGAGCTATACAGAAACACAAAGGTTGCATCCTAAATGGCACCCTATTGTCAATATAGTGCAATACTTTTGACCCGGTACTTTTGACCCGGTAAAAAATAGTGCACCATGAAGGGAATAGAGTGCTGTTTGGAAGACAGCCAATGAAAAGGATCCTCTTTTGCTCTCATCTCTGTGTCATCTGTCTAAGATGTGTTTAAAACAGAAAGAAGGTAATAACATCTCACTCCATAAACCATGTCAGGGCTGCCCGTGGCACCTATCTTCTTGACAAAATAAAGGCCCCGGCAATTAGGCTGTTTCATGTCATCGGACAGCCTCTGCTTTATTCCCACAATGCCGAGCAACACTAGAAGACACCTTAAGTGCCGTTAAGTGATCAAAGAGAGAGCCACATATTGGATAACACAATTAGAATAAAACCCAGTCTGGTCCAAAGACGACTTACTGATAATGGCTTGTAAACAGAGGACATTACTTCACACAAAGATTATTCAGATTCTTTGGCTCTGACACCGGATGTACCAGCCGGGTCTATTAAGAGGGGGGAAAAAACACCATTTCCCTTTGGTTAGGAGATGGAGAGAGCAGGGGTAGTGTGAAAATGGGTTTGGGTAAAACAATAAAACAAGATTCTGTGTGGTCCTAATTGTCAATATTCAAAACAACCCCAATGACAAGAGCTGAAAAGGATGTAAGGCAATCTCACAAAGAGGGCCTTTTTTTCTTCCTCTGCTAATGCCTTTCTCTTTCTTTTCTCTATTTCTTTCTTTCTTTCTTTCCTTCCCTCCCTCCCTGTCTCTCTCTGTCTCTTTCTCTCTCTCTCTCTCTCTCTCTCTCTCTCTCTCTCTTTCTCTCTCTCCCTCTCCTTTGTCCGTCCGTGTACTTAACAAGAGGACATAACAGGCCTCTCCTCCCCGTAATGGAGAAGCTAGACATATAAAAGAATTGGGGGAAGTGGCGGTTTCCTTGTGTTACATGACTGGGTCAAACAGTCAAACTGTAATTACGACCAAAGTACCAGCACTGATCGCTGGTCACCCGCCTCACCTGTCATTAACCCTCTGAACCCTGGAAGCTCTCAGTCTGGGTGGACCAGCCGCTAGTTTGCACCAGAGTTTCCAGAGGGGGGAGATAATTGTCAAGGCCTAATAGGATCAGTGCTGTGGGACCACGCTATACATCTGGCACCCAACAAGACGCTGCACCTGAGGCTCAGCTGGGATATAGCAGTTATTGCAGGCACAGCTCTATAGGATAGGCTAGGCTAGTCTCCTTAGATGGGATATAGCAGTTAGCAGGCACAGCTTTATAGGCTAGGCTAGTACATTTAGACGGGATATAGAAGTTAGCAGGCACAGCTTTATAGTCTAGGCTAGTACATTTAGACGGGATATAGAAGTTAACAGACACAGCTCCATAGGCTAGGCTAGTCCCCTTAGATGGGATATAGCAGTTAGCAGGCACAGCTTTATAGGCTAGGCTAGTACATTTAGACGGGATATAGAAGTTAACAGACACAGCTCCATAGGCTAGGCTGGTCCCCTCAGCTTGGTTAGAGCAGTTAACATGCATAGCTCTGTAGGCTAGGCTAGTCCCCTTAGATGGGATATAGCAGTTAGCAAGCACATCTCTATAGGCTAGTCTCCTTAGATGTGATGTAGCAGTTAGCAGGCACAGCTCCATCGGCTAGACTAGTCCCCTCAGCTTGGATAGGGCAGTTAGCAGGTATAGCTCCATAGGTTAGGTTAGGCTAGTCCCCTTAGATGGGATATAGCAGTTAGCAGGCACCGCTCCATAGGCTAGTCTCCTTAGATGGGATGTAGCAGTTAGCAGGCACAGCATCTGATCCTATAGTGCATGCTTACAGAGGTGGTATAGCATAACAGACCTAGCATCCCCCTGCGACTAGCCTACCTACAGTATACTTGACTTTGTGTCTGCATTGTAGCAGTGCTGATGGAGGTCTGGAAAGCATATCAGGCCATCTTTAATTCATGTGATTAAAAATTCAGGAGAAACCCTTGTTCCAGCTGTTAAACTCAGATCGTAAACAATAATTCAGAGTTCAAATCCCAGCAAATTGAGGGTTAGGTTAACAGGAATGGTGGGTTGAAATGCATTATACACCAGCTGTGATAGAGATGCACGTTCAGTCAGGTGAATCCTGCAAGACTGCGTGCAACCAACGCATTGCTTACTTGTTAATTCCCCCATTGCAACACAACACAAAGGAAATAATAATTTGACCATCTCCCTGAATGTCAATACCAACAACAGACGTATCAGTGCTCATAGGAGGATACTACTGCTAGAGGAATCAGGACACATTGGTAAGATGAAGTATTTGAATTAGGTGATATATGCATCAGTATGTATATAGAAAGGGAAAGGGAAAGGGGGAAACCTAGTCAGTTGTACAACTGAATGCATTCAACTGAAATGTGATCTTCTGCATTTAACCCAACACCTCTGAATCAGAGAGGTGCGGGGGGCAGCCATTATCGACATCCACGAGGGACAGACAGACATCTAGTTTAGGGGAACAACTCGCTATTTTCTCTCTTGTCTTGGTGTTCCATCTTCATTTTGTGACACTGTTTAAAAACGTTTTACTGTTACCATTTAACGTCGAGGAAAGCAGCTTTACAATGCGGCACTGATTGAGTTTCCTGGTGGCCATTTTAAAGGTAGAGAGAGATCCTTTCTTGGCAGACTGCCTCTATACCAGGGGCTGGTGCCAAGCTCTTTGAAACCGAATCACTTGTAGATTCTCAGATCACTATCCCCCTCCTATTTACCATACTTAATTCAACTGACTAGAAGTGCATCCCAAATGGCACCGTATTCCCTATTAAGTGCACACATTTTAACTAGGGCCCAAAGGGAATAGAGTACCATTTGGAAAACACCCTACAGTAGATCTGCAATACATTCCCTATCCCTTTTTTCCCTCATTGTGGGGGGGTAGATCAGATTTAATATTGCAGATATATTATTGCTTCCATCAATGTAGTTGCAATACCTTTTACATTTTTTGGGAAAATATACAGTACCAGTCAAAAGTTTGGACACACCTACTCATTCAAGGGTTTTTCTTTATTTGTACTATTTTCTACGTTGTAGAATAATAGTGAAGAAATCAAAACTATGAAATAACACATATGGAATCATGTAGTAACCAAAAAAGTGTCCAACAAGTCTAAATATTTTAGATGTTAGATTCTTTAAAGTAGCCACCCTTTGCCTTGATGACAGCTTTGTACATTCTTTGCCTTCTCTATACCAGCTTCACCAAGAAAACTTATCCAACATTCTTGAAGGAGTTCCCACATATGCTGAGCACTTCACTCTGCGGTCCAACTCATCCCAAACCATCTCAATTGGTTTGAGGTCTGGTGATTGTGAAGGCTAGGTCATCTGATGCAGCACTCCATCACTCTCCTTCTTGGTCAAATAGCCCTTACACAGTCTGGAGGAGTTGGGTCATTGTCCTGTTGAAAAACAAATGATAGTCCTACTAAGCCTAAACCAAATGGGATGGCGTATCACTGCAGAATGCTGTGGTAGCCATGCTGGTTAAGTGTGCCTTGAATTCTAAATACATCACAGACAGTGTCACCAACAAAAGACTCCCACACCATCACACCTCCTCCTCCATGCTTCACAGTGGGAACTACACATGCAGAGATTATCCGTTCAGCTGCTCTGTGTCTCACAAAGACATCAGACCAAAGGACAGATTTTCACCGGTCCATTGCTCGTGTTTCTTGGCCCAAGCAAGTCTCTTGTTATTATTGGTGTCCTTTAGTAGTGGTTTCTTTGCAGCAATTTGACCATGAAGGCCTTATTCATGCAGTTTCCTCTGAACAGTTGATGTTGAGATGCTTCTGTTTCTTGAACTGTGTGAAGCATTTATTTGTGCTGCAATTTTTTAGGCTGGTAACTTTAATGAACTTTTCCTCTGCAGCAGATGTAACTCTGGGTCATCCTTTCCTGTGGCGATCCTCATGAGAGCCAGTTTCATCATAGTGCTTGTTGGTTTTTGCAACTACACTTTGACATTTTCTGGATGGACTGAACTTCTTGTCTTAAAGTAATGATGGACTGTCGTTTCTCGTTGCTTATTTGAGCTGTTCTTGCCATAATATGGACTTGGTCTTTTACCAAATAGTGCGATCATCTGTATTCCACCCCTACCAGCTGATTGGCTTAAATGCATTAAGAAGGACATAAATTATACAAATTAATATTTAACAAGACACACCTGTTCATTAAAATGCATTCCAGGTGACTACCTCATGAAGCTGGTTGGGAGAATGCCACAAGTGTGCAACGCTGTTATCAATGCAACGGGTGGCTACTTTATATTTTACTTTACATGATTCCATGTGTTATTTCATAGTTTTGATGTCTTCGCTATTATTCTCTACAGTGTAGAAAATAGGAAAAACCCCGGAATGAGTAGGTCCGTCCAAACTTTTGACTGGTACTGTATATATGTAAATGTGTATATATTTACATTTAAAATACTGTCACACCCTGGTCTTAGTATTTTGTGTTTTCTTTATTTATTTGGTCAGGCCAGGGTGTGACATGGGTTTTGGTATGTGGTGTGTTTTGTCTTGGGGTTTTTCACAGGTATTGGGATTGTGGCTTAGTGGGGTTTTCTAGCTTAGTCTATGGCTGTCTGAAGTGGTTCTCAATCAGAGGCAGGTGTTTATCGTTGTCTCTGATTGGGAACCATATTTAGGCAGCCATATTCTTTGAGTGTGTCGTGGGTGATTGTCCTTGTTTCTGTCTCTGTGCTACTTTGCACAAGTATAGGCTGTTTCGATTTCGTGTTACGTTTCTTGTTTTGTAGTGTTTGTGTTTATTTGTTTTATTAAACATGAATCTAAATAGCCACGTCATATTTTGGTCCGACTCTCCTTCACCTAGAGAAAGCCGTTACAAATACATATATATTTTGAAAATATATTGTCCTTTATTGTTTTCCCCTATGAAGTAAATTAATGGACAACAACACTTAGGCTTCTACTTCCAGCTTATACATAATATATATATTTTACAGACCCAGTATATTTTACAATAGTTATCTTTTGTTTGTTTTTAGTCCCATCCTTCAGCTTCCCTCAACCCCTCCTTTTTATCTTTGAAGACCATCCAGTTGTGATTTCAATTTGCCATATATTTTTCGACTGTGCTGTGATTGTTTCACAAAACCTTTCTAGTCTCATAATTTCTACAGGTTGTCAAAATTAAAGATAATGTAACAAATCTCTTCTTCGTCTGAAGAAGAGTAGTCAAGATTGGACCAATATGCAGCGTGGTACGTATCCAACAGAACGATAAACGAACAGTTCTGACAGGTGCAACAAACACTAACCAGAAAATAACTACCCACACCTCATAGTGGGAAAACAGTCTACCTAAGTATGGTTCTCAATCAGAGACAATGATCGACAGCTGCCTCTGATTGGGAACCATACCAGGCCAAACACAGAAATACAAAACCTAGAACAAAAACATAGAATTCCCACCCCAACTCACGCCCTGACCAAACTAAAACAGAGACGTAAAAAAGGAACTAAGGTCAGGATGTGACAGATAAACATTTTTGCTAAGTATTATATTATTGATCGATTGACTATGACTTTTCAAATCACACAGCAGTGCTATTCGCAGATTTAGCTCCAGGTAAATGTTGCAATTCTTCAACCATTCCTGAACCTGCGACCAAAAACAAACTACGTTTGGTCAGTACCAAAACAAATGATCTAATGCTTCTGTCTCTTCGCAGCAAAATCTGCAGAGCTGGGATGGTTGTGTCCCCCATAAATATAACATTCTGTTGGTTTTAAGAATTTTGTAGAATAATTTAAATTGAAAAACTAGACATTTTGAATCCAGCGTCATTTTGTGTATCAGTTCATAAACCATGCGCCATGGAATCGGTACATTGAAAATCTCTTCACAACTATTTTGCAATCCCTATGGCACAGCTGTCAATTTTTCGGTCCTTAAATGAAACAGGTATACTTTTTCTTTATCACAATTTAAACAATGTTGGTCTTTAATGCAGGGATGACAGACAAGTTCCTCACTTTCTCCCCCTTCCAATTGCCTCTTCCATTTTTGCGGTAATGCTGCAATTAGTTTGTTGTGATTTTGGGTAGAGCAGGCATTTCCATATATTTTTGTTAGCTACATGTGTGTTATA
The DNA here is from genome assembly GCF_036934945.1 of Oncorhynchus masou masou. Taxonomy (NCBI): domain Eukaryota; kingdom Metazoa; phylum Chordata; class Actinopteri; order Salmoniformes; family Salmonidae; genus Oncorhynchus; species Oncorhynchus masou. The sequence continues at coordinate 25,852,062 of NC_088218.1, read as the reverse complement.
ACTCCACCAGATATAATTTACAAAGAATATATATATATTTTTATCGATTAGTGTATTTGAGTTAAACATAATATTTGTTGTAATATTTGTTCTGTCTTTTCTGGTGGATTAAACTGAAATTTGAGATATTATGGAGATGATTTCATTTTCAAATAACTGAAAGTGAGAGGTTGCGTCTGAACAAAGTGAAAAAGGCCATTTGCGAAACTGGGGTGAGACATACTTACCAATCTGCTACATAACCAGTTCGGATTTAAGGATAACTTTTATATGACCGAAGCCTTTAGTGAGAGGTCTAATTATTTTATATTTAATCATTCCCTATCCCTTGTAAGGGCAGCTTGAGGGCTGTAGTTCACCACTCAACATGTCCTGGCATCTGTCCACCTATACATTTCAGTTCGCAACGGCTTCTACTCTGAATTTACATTGTAAATAATATCTGGGTTTAATAAGGTCTAACATAGTGACTTTGTTTTCACTAATTACATATTCAGAGACATCAGGGTTTTCCTAAATAGTGCACTACTTTTGATCAGATTCCCATGGGCCCTGGACCTGGTCAAAAGTAGTGCCCTAAATAGGGAAAAGAGTACCGATTGGGATGCAGTCCAGATCTGTCCTTGCATGTTGTCACTCCTGGTCCAGGTGGGTTACGGTCAGAGTGTGTAGACTTTTGTTCCAACATGAACTGTATAATACTCCCAGCTATTTGATCCTGTGTAAAAATGTGTTTAACGCTTGCCCTCATCTAACAAAGGTTGACCATTTAATCTGGCAGGCCAGCGCCAGCTGAGGTCAGGGTTATCCCAGTGAGCAGGGGAATTAGAGAAGGCTTATCCTCCATCCCTCCATCCCAAACCTTCATATCTACAGCACATGTATAAACCAAAAGCTCAATCTCAGCCGAACTAAAACACCGTATTGACCCAATCCATCAACCTTCCAGCTCCGACTATATTTGTGTCGTTAATTAATTACCTCACATGCGACAGAGCTGTTTGCGAAATGATGAATGATGGGTAGAGAGAATAGGAATGGTGGTGGCGTTTTAGCGCAGCGGTGCACAGCTGGTGCTGTGTTTGTCCTGTATACACTCTGCTACCTGGGCGCGTTTGGCGGGCTGCCTAAGCACTCAAACAGACAGAAAGGATTTCATTTTCAGTGTGTAAGAGGCTTTATTGCACTTAATACAGGACTTAGTAGGTAAGCATAATCTGTCCATGTTCACCTATGAGATACTATCCACTGATTCTGACTGGATATGAAGAGCGATAGAATGACACTGGACTAGAAGAACACTTCATGAGCAGAACAGGATGGACTGACGTATGTAATAAACTGCAATTATCAAGCCTTCTTATGCTTAATTTATACTGTATGTTTGCAAGGCAAGAAACCAGATGCATCATGACTATCCCGCATCCTTCATATTTGCGGGACTGCACACGTCTGCATATTTCTGCGACCCAACTGCACAGTCTCGCCATTTTGCGTAGCTATTTGTAGTTATTGCGTTGCATACTGCGTAGGCTAATTTCTTTTTGCCTTTAGTGTCGTTCTACTTGTGACACTTACTCCAAAAAAAAAAAAGGTCATTTTAGCAGCCAATTTCATTCAAGCGATTTGCACATATTTTCAGGGAATGTTCATGCAGGAATCAAACTCATATCATCAACCAACATCAAGCTCCGTTGTCGAAAGCAGTCCAAAAACAGTATTCATTGGAGTGATGTGAAAATGAAAGGTTGTGTTCTATTGGGAATTATACGTAACTCACTTCAAGGTGCCCCCTTTACAAAATCTCTGCTCTGTTTAACACAAGTTATTACCTGTGGGTCAAGGTGCGACATCAGTCGAGGGGCACAAAAACAACGGTGACCGTTGCTTTGGCCATCAAAACATTCCACAAAGAAACATATTGGCTCCATCCCAAATGGCACCCCTTTTCCTATTAAAGTGAGCCCTATGTGCCCTGGTCAAAAGCAATTCACGACGTAGGGTTTAGCTTGCCATTTGGGACGCAGTTATAACTATCCCCCCACCCTGGGATGGTGTCGAGCACCATCAAAGTTTCAAACACAGGGTTTGTGAAAAATAAACAAACTTATCGACAGAGGCGAGGTTTGCTCCCTTTTATTTCTGATCGTCTGGGCAGCCTCAGGCCAGATTTTAATACGAGTTTTCAGAGTCTTGATTTGCAGCTCTGGCCATTTTGAATAATGCAGGGGGAAACGAGAGGAGAGGATTGCGGGTGGTTGGTTTTCTCTTACTCTCATCTCGAGAGGCCTCTCTGGTTGCATCCCAAGTGGCACCATCCCCCGATATAGTGCACTACCCTATGGGTCCTGGTCAAAAGTAGGGAATATATAGGGAATAGGGTGCCATTTGGGATGTAGAATTTTCCAGGGGTCTGGCTCTTCCCTCACTCTTCTGCAGGTTCAAGTGTTATCATGACTATTTCACATGTCAAGGGCAGACAGGAAACCTCCAACAAGATAAAAGTTAAGAGGAAGAGATGTGGGAAGAAAGAGGAAAAAAAGTTTTTGCCAGCCCCCAATGCAAGGATTTCATGCTGGGAACACAAAAGAGCATATTAAACACTAAAGTTTATCAGTACAAATTAAGTCTTGGATTCACAGTTCCTTTAATCTTTAGCATCTGAAAGTTGTTTCTTGTTCTTCTTCTCTCCTCCTCATCTCTCGGTTTTCCCCAGTTAGATGTTGAAACGAAATCCAGCCAGTACCATTGACTTTCCTGTTAAAATAATATCGAGATACATCATAAAAATTTAATTACTTCTATCTCATTTCCATAAGATTCCTTAAAAAATGTAAAATTCATTTAAAGTAAGTGGTGACTTTGTCTTTGAAGATCACGACAATTAACATGGATCAAAGCGTAGGTTCTGTAAGGATGGGATCTCATTACCATAATGAAATTAACTTGGAGACAAGAATCTCTAATAGGTGCAACAAAAAACGCATTAATAATATTTGAGGAAAATGATGTTTATGCTGGTAATACAACAATTATAAGAACTTCTATTCAATTAAGAGTTTGTTATTTTGTACAGAGAACAAATCAAGACCATTTATCAATTTTATAATTTTTCCCATTCGGAAGTATACCATTTATACATCCTTTTTTTGAATTTCAAATTTAATCCCAAAATACACAAAGCATAGTTTTGCCAATATTGTTTATTCTTTATTATGCCACATAAAATGTATCCAAATTATCATATCTATTGTAATTATTGCCATGATCTTAAATGAATAAGGGCGCCATGGTTTGAGAACCTTCTTAATGCATAGATACAAAGGGTTTCCCTACTAAAGCAACTCTAAATAAACGTTTAAATACATGAACAAATGGAAAAAATGAATACATAAATATTGTATTTTCTAATACACCGGATAAGCGCTGTGAAATGTGTGGTTTTACAGCGTCAGCCATAGATGTACGGCGCCCCTGGAGCAAATTAGGGTTAAGTGCCTTGCTCAAGGGCACATCGACACATTGCTTACCTTGGCGGCTCGGGTATTTGAACCAGCAACCTTTTGGTTACTAGCCCAACTTTCTCACAATTTGGAGCAATAGTTGGAAACATATGCCAGATACATAAAAGTGATTTTGCCAAAACATTTTATGGTCATTATTAATAACACTATAATTAAATATTTGGTGTTTCCTGAATGTTCATAGTGTTCCCTGAAGTCATAATTTCCACGTTGATGCGCCTCTATCATGGCATGAATGTACATATTGTCAGTGTCGTATTTAGTCTACTGCCTTTAACCTCTCCTCCTCTCCGTTCCATGGGAACTATGTGCTCCTCTCCCTGACAGAGTAAAGACCCTGTCATCCACAGCCTCAGCACTACATATAATTGAAATAAATCGTAACAGTACAGGATTGTAGTCTGAGGTTAGTCAATAGATCTTCTCCCCATCCTAAGCCATGAAGAGGTCCAAGGAGGCAGATAGAAGAGGAGGGGGGAGGGGGAGTTCAGAGGCGGGGGTGGGGGGGGGGGGGTCCAATGACCCAGATTTAGTCTCTAAACATAAATAAATAATTAACCCACATACTTTTTTTCTCAAGCCTCCGAGGCCCTGATAGGCGCCTCGATAGCAGCAACACTTTGCCGGGAGTTTTCAGGGGTCTGTTTGGGCGATGGAATAGACGGGTGTTTCAGGCCGAGCCAAAGTGTGCTCTGGCAACTACCTTTGACACTGTGATTCCCATGCCCTATCGCATTCTTTCCTCAGATCCCAGGCAGTTATGCTTTTTTTCCCCTTACGTGCAGGCCAGGATGTAGACAAATGAAGGCCAGTGACCTATGTGGGGGCGGACTTATGTCATACACATCTCTCCTGTCCACACACGTTCATTAGCCTGTTCCCCTAGAGCAGTGTCGTTTACATGCTTTTTCAGCCCTCCCAAAAATGTTGGTTTCCGTATGAGGTTGGAGGGGGGGAAGATGGGTTTGTTTGTGAACCTTATACGGTGGCATTTTCCTCACACAGAATTGTGACCCATAGACTTTGTCACTGTATTATGATGGGTTATGAGTAAGAAGTTAAGAAATGGCATTCTATAAACTGTTACGCCAGTAAGAGGTTGGCAGAGTAAGTCACCCCTCTCTCTCCAGGTCATTATTTTTATGTTGAATCAACAGGGGCGGAAGGTTCCTGGCTTGGCCATGGGGCTTTCACATCCGCCACACACACATGCACAAGCGCGCGCACAGCACGTCACAGCACAGAAAGTAATGACCTGTAGGTGCTCAGCTGTGGAGAGGAAATTGGTGGGCCCTGATTTTTGTATTATACTCCAAAGCCTCCTTGTCCCCTGGTCGTGTCTCCCACGCGGTATTCTAATGCATGTTACATCACTGGAATTATGCACTGTTTCTTTCTTTTCTCTCTCTCTCTCTGTCATCCATTCATTCTCTCTCTCTTCCCCTCTCTCTTGTTCACTCGATCTCCCTCCCTCTCTCTATCCACCCTCCTCTCTCTCTCTTCCCCTCTCTCTTGTTCACTCGATCTCCCTCCCTCTCTCTATCCCCCCCTCCTCTCTCTCTCTTCCCCTCTCTCTTGTTCACTCGATCTCCCTCCCTCTCTCTATCTCCCCCCATCCTCTCTCTCTCTTCCCCTCTCTCTTGTTCACTCGATCTCCCTCCCTCTCTCTATCTTCCCCCCCCTCCTCTCTCTCTCTTCCCCTCTCTCTTGTTCACTCGATCTCCCTCCCTCTCTCTATCTCCCCCCCTCCTCTCTCTCTCTTCCCCTCTCTCTTGTTCACTCGATCTCCCTCCCTCTCTCTACCCCCCCTCCTCTCTCTCTCTTCCCCTCTCTCTTGTTCACTCGATCTCCCTCCCTCTCTCTACCCCCCCCTCCTCTCTCTCTCATTCCTCTTGTGACCAGTGGTGGTTCAGAAGAAAGGATAGGCCTTGTTAGATCTGGAGTTTTGGGCCAAGGGGAAACGAATCAACGTGCTACTTGTGTCACATAGAGTTAAATCCACTCTTTTTGAAGAAGGATATATATACCTCATCCTCTGCTTTGAATATTCTCCTGTGAGACTTATGAAGTATATATATATATATAAATATCTGCCATGCTAATACGATAGTACTCTGTAAAGCAGCTGTTTCGTGTAATGGTGTTTGTGTTTACTGTCAATTTGCTTCCAGTCTTTCTGTTTAAGGAACAATTCAAATATCATAAGAATAAGACAAATCCAATTGTTGATAATTATGATGCATAATTGCAGTATATCTATATACAGGGCTTGGAGTAGAACTTTGGAATTCAGAGGGAATTTTCAATGCTCTATGAAGTATTGAAGCTCATTTTGCCCTGGTTTTAACTTGTTACACTTCTCACCTTTCTTTCATGGCTGCATTTGGTTATTTCACTAGGCTATTCCACAGTTTCAATATATACTTTCTTTAAAGTGTACTCCATCAGGTCAAAAATATGTATTTTTTTTGAAGATACACAGCTACACTTCTCAAGCTTTGATATTCCGTTTGATTTTCTTTTGGGCATGTTGACATTTTTAAGAAACCACGGGTTTTGATGTGATTTCCCTCTGCTTTTTTACATCACAAGTAAACATACAAAATTGCTTTAAACAGACAGGCAACATGTAAAGGGCAACAGTAGGGAGCTATGATTGACATGTTTTTTATTTTGACAGTGCTCACCCTCTTTGCTCCTGGTTTGTGATCATAAATAGTGTATGAGCTTATTAGGGAAGCCGCTGCCACGTTCCCTACTAGTGTGTGTTAGTAGTGTTAGCAGCCAATTTGCCAGTACACATGTGAGACATGATTAGTCCCTTTAATCCAGTCTCTCTCTCTCTCTCTCTCTCTCTCTCTCTCTCTCTCTCTCTCTCTCTCTCTCTCTCTCTCTCTCTCTCTCTCTCTCTCTCTCTCTCTCTATTACACTCACACTCATGCTAGTGTGCATGCATACTGTACAGGAGCCCACCTGTCTTCCATTACTCACTGTGGGGTAGGTATGAGTGTGTACCCAAATGGCACCCTATTTCCCATGTACAGTGCCTTCGGAAAGTATTAGGACCCACTGACTTTTTACACGTTTTGTCACATTGCAGCCTTAATCTCAAATGTATAAAAAATTATAATAATCCTCATTAATCTACACACAATACCCCAGGAATGACAAAGCGAAAACAGGTTTTTAGACATTTTTGCAAATGTATTGAAAATGAAAAACAGAAATAACTTCTCCACGTAAGTTTTCAGGCGCTTTGCTACAGTATGAGACTCGAAATTGAGCTCGAAGGAGGCTGAAGGAATTGTCCATAGAGCTCCCAGACAGGATTGTGTCGAGGCACAGATATGGAGAAGGGTACCAAAAAAGGTGCAATATACCCAAAAACATAGTGGCCTCCATCATTCTGAAATGGAAGAAGTTTGGAACCCCCAAGACTCTTCTGAGAGCTGCCCCCCCCAAACTGAGCAATCGGGAGAGAAGGGCCTTGGTCAGGGAGGTGACCAAGAACCCGATGGTCACTCTGACAGAGCTCTATAGTTCCTCTGTGGAGATGGGAGAACCTTCCAGAAAGACAACCATCTCTGCAGCACTCTACCAATCAGGCCTTTATGGTAGAGTGGCCAGACGGAAGCCACTACTCAGTAAAAGGCATATGACAGCCCACTTGGAGTTTGCCAAAAGGCACCTAAAGACTCTCAGATCATGAGAAACAAGATTCTCTGGTCTGATGAAACCAAGATTGAACTCTCATCCCTACGGTGAAACATTATGGTGGCAGCATCATGCTGTGGGGATGTTTTTCAGCGGCAGGAACTGGGAGACTAGTCAGGATCGAGGCATAGATGAACGGAGCAAAGTAGTGGATACGGAACAAGTCTCTGAAACCTTAAGTGGCCCAGTCAGAGCCAGGACTTGAACCTGATCAAACTTCTCTGGAGAAACCTGAAAATAGCTGTGCAGCGAAGCTCCCCATCCAACCTGACAGAGCTTGAGAGGATCTGCAGAGAGGAATGGGAGAAACTCCCCAAATACAGGTGTACCTAGCTTATAGCGTCATACCCAAGAAGACTCGAGGCTGTAAACACTGCCAAAGGTGCTTAAACAAAGTACTGAATAAAGGGTCTGAATACTTATGTAAATGTAATATTTCAGTTTTTATGTTGAATAAATTTGCAAACATTTCTAAAAACCTGTTTTTGCTTTGTTGTTATGGGTTATTGTGTGTAGATTGTTGAGGAAAATAAACATTTTAATCAATTTTGGAATAAGGCTGTAAATTGGTCTGTGTTTCGGGAATAGGGTGCAGTTTGGGATGCAAGCCTATTAAAAAAGGAAATTCTCCCCCACTTTATTCCTTGATTCTTCCCTCAATAACTCTAAACAAGGCGTACCTGTTATTAATTTTTATCAAACACAAAGCATCATGCTGTATGTGTAACCGTTCAGAAAATGTCCAATCTTCTAAAGGTTGTGAATTTTAAGATTTAGCTTATGTAGGTTTTCTTCTGGAAAAAAATGACTCTTTCTTGTTTAATTTAATGTACGGTGTATTTATCTACCTGGGTTGGACTCTGACAGAGGATGACAGAGAGACAGACCCGATGGTAGCTAGTTCCAGAAGGCCATCTCTCTCTAAGAGGAGTATTGGTCACACCTTTTCTCCCGTCGGATATCCCTCCAGGAGTGGCAGGAGAGGTGAGGGCCATAATAGTTGGTTGATGGCCTTTCTAAAAGGATGTTGGTGGGAGGTGGGAGAAGGAGGAGGTGGAGATGGAGAGGTGATCGGGCTCCAGGGGTCCCCAGAGGTAGATTTGCGAGTGGAGCTCGTTAGATTCACCTCTTCCTGACACCAACACTGGGATGGAGCCTGAGAGTCAGGAGTTGGTCAAGTAAAGTGTTCCCTTTCCTCCTTTCTCCGGGAAAGCAAACCTGGGTTCAAATACTATTTAAAATGGTTCAAATACTTTGATTGTTCACTTTAGCATCTCTTGAGTGCCAGAGGGGCAGAATTAAACGTTTTTCAGAGTATTCTATTGGTCCATTAATCCCAGACAAGCTCAAAGAAAAAACTGAAAAACAATTTGAAACTATTTCAAATAGTGTTTGAACCCTGGTGTGCTGGAGAGAGACATGTAGGCAGAGAGTGAGTGAACAGACCTGACCATGACATGGCATCCACAGAGATCATTTGATGCTAGGGATCTCCAGGGGCCCTCTGGTGTGGAGTCACTGGGTCAAAGCTGTAGTTTTACAGTACTGACGCGTTCAGAACACAACAGGGAGGAGAGCCCCTTCCAAGTACAGTAGAGTTCTGTACACGCTATGCAGACAGACACGCCTTGTCCTACAGCTGCAGCACAAGATAATATAAGAAATAAAACATATTAGACTTCTCAATAAATAAGAGAGGTATAATTTAACACCATCCAAATATACATTGTGATCTATTCATGAGGTAATCTTTGACCCAAGCAATTGCAGAGGAACCGAGCCCAATCTTGTGTAACCTATTGAAAAGCAAGGACAGTGGCTTTTCTGATATATACTCTTTGTCATTCTTGCGTACGGTGCACATTTTTGGACACCCTCAAGCCTCCTGTCTCACCCTGTAGGTTGACTTAGTGGTGTCAACCCCAACCCCTAATAACATTAATATTTGAAGGAACTGATTCATCTTCCTTTGACTTACAGAGTTTCTCTTCAACCCAGTAGATGCCATCTCATGATAATTGCTCTACTGATCCTTAAAGGGGAAGTTCAATATGTTGTATCTTGATGTGAGATCTTTGTGGCTAAAGTTAGCTAAAGTTTGTTGTGGCTCTTTAGAGAAAACCGAACCACGGGATACAGTTTCCTCTGGCCCATAGAACCATATAATCAAGTTGTAAAATTTTGAACTTCCCATTTAATATTTTCTCAACCTGTATTTTATTGAGTCAATACTCCTGACTGTGCAGGTATCGCCATTCCATATGATGGTTTCGCGTGGTTTCCGATGAATTTTTATAAGTGTGGAAAAATGTGATGAAACTTATAAAAGAGGAACCACAGCAGAATATCGTCTCCAGTCTATCCCCAAACCTATTATTAAACGGGAATTCAAACAGCTATTTAGTTTTGACAGGACCTAGGAAAGGTTGCTTGGGCTTGTCTTTACTTTGTGTGTTTTCACTGCCAATGTTATAGCTGAACACACACACACACACGCTAACACTCACTGATTTGTAGATGATCCCTCAGCTCTTGCAAGAGTCTTTTGGGGGACATTTGTTGTGGAAGCAGGAATGTAGTGGTGCCGAAGAATGTAATCTATCAAATACCGTAGAGGATGTCCAGTTGGTGGCTCCGTCAAGCCTAGAATAGCCTTTTGTTCAAACACCTTTAATAATTAAACACTTTCCCAGCCCCTCAGGGCTCATAAGATTGACGACTTTTGCAGAAAAAAAACCCTCCTCTACCAATTCCCATATAAACTGGAATACTTATTGGAGAGAAGGTATAGTGTTGTATCACCTAATGCCTTTTCAATATGCTGAACCACTGCTGAGTCCTGGACTGTATGTACTTATCTGTATACACAACATAAAACATTACAAAAAGCCACCAGGGGTCGAATAATGACCAAAAAAAAGTAACTCTGCAGATTCACTTAGAGGGTGTACCTGTGAGAGAACAGCTGTCTTGTAAAGAGCTGCCTCCCACTGTCCCAACCCACTTTATTTCTCTCTTTCTTTCTCTCCCTCTCACTCTTTCACACTCTCACTCCCTCCCTCACTCACTCTCGCAATCTTTCAATCTTTCAATCTCTCCCACTTCCTGGACCCTTTCGCTCTAAAATCTCTTACTAATTTGAATCAGAAGATGTACATGCTCTCTCTCTCTCTCTCTCTCTCTCTCTCTCTCTCTCTCTCTCTCCCTCTCTCTCCCTCCCTGCATCTTTCCCTCCCCCATGTTCTACTAGAGGATTCTTGGCTGAAGGGCTCGGCCTCGTAATCCTGTGTGAAGATGATGTGGTGGGTGGACTTCGATTTCTCCTCTCAACTCTTTAAACGTGCATTATTATGTATGGACCTAATATCTCTTGAGGCATTTATATTGTTGAGTGTAGGAAATCATCATAGATACCAAATGGACATATTTTCTTCCCTGGATTTGCCCAAAATTCGTATTGCCTTCTGTTATTTCTCCGAGAGAAAGGACAAACAGAAAGAAATACCAAATGGATTAGTCACATCTGAATAGTTTCTAAGGTAAATACAACTCCCAACTCTTCCATATCAATTGAGTAGAGAGCGGACACTATATTTCTGTGGATGAACAAACAATGGTGGCATCCCAAATTATACCCTATTCCCTCTATAGTGCACTACTGTCGACCAGAGCCCTAGGGTGCAGTGTTGCACTATATAGGGAATAGGGTGCCATGTGGGACAGAACCAATGTATGGCATGATAACTTTCAATAAATGGCCTACTCACATATTTGAGAGCTAATATTTATCATGAGATCTGCTGAGCGACCGCGGCCAGACCAACTAAACAAATATTGAGCTTCAACATCTCTTAAAACAACATACATGCAAAAACCAAGTGTACACACATGATGCTGCCCAGCCACCACACCAACAACTTCTGCAGTAGAAAGTTGCTTCAACAAACACGGATTCAAACTGTCATTATTCAAGACAGAAATTATCAATTATATTATTCTGCAGTGGGGCTGTAGTGTAGTGTACTCTCCTTTTCCAGACAGTTCTGTGCAACTCTGTGTGCACATAAGTCTCAATATCAAAGGCTGTGCTGTAAGAGCCTGGGGTGGTCGAGACCTGGTCTCCATCTCTTGGTTGATGAGTGCTTCTTAAGTCCCTTCTGTGATGAGTTCTTTCTTTCCTTATCGTGTATATGCCTAAACAGGGGGATGCCACTAGGGATGACTGGGGTTATGATATGGGTCTGCACAGGAATCTGGGTCACAAGCTTAATTGTATTTTCGGCCATTTTGTACTTTTTAAGGCCCAGTCTTGATCTCGGAGAGGAGCGAGTGAGGCAGAAAGAGAAAAAAGACACTTGACCGTCCGTTCTATGCAGCAGGAAATCAATCAACAGAAGACATAAGGAGGCAGCGTGGCTACAACTAAGTTACTTAAGTCTGTTGCCGTGGTGAATAAAACCGTCATACCCTTTAAGGATCTCTGCTCCTCCCTCTTGTCAAATCTGTCATACCGCCGTCCCACAGTGTTGACAGGCAGACGTAGGAGAAGCAATCGGCCACGGAAACATTATTTGATAACTGGTTAGATGGCGTTGTATTTACCAAACCTTGGTTTCACTTCAATGTAGCTGTAAGCCTGATGTTGATAGCAACTGGCTGACTCATGCAGTTCTAACGTAACGTTAGCAGGCTGGTAAGTGACTATACATTCATTCATTATTTGTTCTCACATCGGCTGAAAGTTAAATTGAAACTAGTAGTCACCATATGTTACATGTTACATGTGGTTACATTTACACTACCTACCCTTTAAGCTCTCCGTTTGTGTGTGACACGGGCAGTCTCCTGACAGCTGGGTTCTGATTGGACGTTTCCGTCAGGTTCCGGCAAGTCATGTATATGTCAGCCTGGCTGTCATTACTTATGACGTTTACAGCCATCTTACAGGGAGTACAGTCCTGGCTGCTCTAGCAATATAGCATCATAGTGGTTAGTTGTTCGCAGACATTGGTTGAAATACGATTTGAAGTCCTTTTAAATACTGTATGTGTTTGAGTGAGCTTGCCAGGCTTAATGGATAAATAGAATTGTCCCAAAACAGCTAGATGGTAAAGGTGAACTGCATGGAGAGAGGTGAAGTAATACTAACTAAATTACCTAGTGCGGGGGGGAAAAGTCAGATATGTAAAAACAAGCTATTACATACAGTTGAAGTCGGAAGTTTACATACACTAAGGTTGGAGTCATTAAAACGTGTTTTTCAACCACTCCACAAATGTCTTGTTCACAAACTATAGTTTTGGCAAGTTGGTTAGGACATCTACTTTGTGCATGACACAAGTCATTTTTACAAAAATTGTTTACAGACAGAAAAAGGTACAAAAATGTCTATATCCACAGTAAAATGAGTCCTATATCGACTTAACCTGAAAGGCCTCTCAGCAAGGAAGAAGCCACTGCTCCAAAACCACCATAAAAAGCCAGACTACAGTTTGCAACTGCACATGGGGACATAGATCATACTTTTTGGAGAAATGTCCTCTGGTCTGATGAAATAAAAATAGAACTGTTTGGCCATAATGACCTTGGTTATGTTTGGGGGAAAAAGGGGAGGATTGCAAGCCGAAGAACAACATCCCAACCGTGAAGCACGGGGGTGGCAGCATCATGTTGTGGGGGTGCTTTGCTGCAGGAGGGACTGGTGCGCTTCAGAAAATAGATGGCATCATGAGGTAGGAAATTATGTGGGTATATTGAAGCAACATCTCAAGACATCAGTCAGGAAGTTAAAGCTTGGTCGCAAATGGGTCTCCCAAATGGACAATGACCCCAAGCATGCTTCCAAAGTTGTGGCAAAATGGCTTAAGCTCAAGGACAAGGTTTTGGAGTGGCTATCACAAAGCCCTGACCTCAATCCTATAGAACATTTGTGGGCAGAACTGAAAAAGCGTGTGCAAGCAAGGAAGCCTTACAAACCTGACTCAGTTACACCAGCTCTGTCAGGAGGAATGTGCCAAAATTCACCCAACTTATTGTGTGAAGTTTGTGGAAGGCTACCCAAAACGTTTGACCCAAGTTAAACAATTTAATAGCAGTACTACCAAATACTAAGTGAGTGTATGTAAAACTTCCGACCCACTGGGAATGTGATGAATGAAACAAAAGATGAAATAAATCATTCTCTCTACTATTATTCTGACATTTCACATTCTTAAAATAAAGTTGTGATCCTAACCGACCTAAGACAGGGAATTTTTACTTGGAATAAATGTCAGGAATATTGAACTACTGAGTTTAAATGTATTTGGCTAAGGTGTATGTAAACTTCTGACCTCAACTCTACATATTGTATATTTATTCAAATGATCATGGCAGACTATATTCCTGTCATAGCCGACTGAAATTCCTGGTATTTTAAAAGTGATCAAGTATAGAAATAATCTACAAATTGTTCCTTTCTTTCAAATCAAAAAGTAAACAATACAGTTAGGATCACCACTACAGGACTACTGTCATGTCTTGTTATGTCTGTTCCTGTCCTTTCTCTTCACTCTGTCTCTCTCTGCTGGTCTTTTTAGGTTACCTTCTCTGTCTCTCATTCTTCAGCTGTTCTACATCTACCCTAACTAGCTCATTCACTCTTTCCCACCTGTTCTCTCTTCCCCCTCTGATTAGGTCTCTATTTCTCTCTCTGTTCCTGCTACTTTCAGTGTCTGATTCTTGTTTGTGTTTTTGATGCCAGAAGCAAGCTGTCGTCCCGTTTGCTTCCACCTTGTCCTATCCTGTCGGAGTCTGCCTGGCAGGTGCATCCTGCATTATACTAACGTTCTTTTTGTTCCATTGACTACGTTGGAAGAGGATTTATGCCATTCCTGTTTTTCATTAAAGAACTCTGTTTTCTGTTAAAACCGCTTTTGGGTCTTCACTCAAGTACATAACAGAAGAATCAGACCAAGAATGGACCCAGCGGCTCCGGACCCTTTTCACTCCGCCGTCGAGATCCAGGGAGCGATGCTAGGCAGACACGAGGAGGAATTGTCTGCTGCTCGACATGCCGTTGAGACCCTGGCCGTCCAAGTCTCCGACCTCACAAGACAGGTTCACCAACTCCACCTCGATCCACCGCCCACTTCCAGGGTTTCCGAGTCTCCGGAGCCCAGGATCAACAACCCGCCGTGTTACTCTGGGGAGCCCACTGAGTGCCATTCATTCCTCACTCAGTGTGATGTGGTGTTCTCTCTCCAGCCCAACACTTACTACAGGAGCGCAGCCCGCATCGCCTACGTCATTTCTCTCCTTACCGGACGGGCGCGTGAGTGGGGCACGGCAATCTGGGAGGCGAGGGCTGAGTGTATTAACCAGTATCAGGACTTTAAGGAGGAGATGATACGGGTTTTTGACCGTTCTGTTTTTGGGGAGGAGGCTTCCAGGGCCCTGTCTTCCCTATGTCAGGGGAATCGATCCATAACGGATTATTCTATTGAGTTTCGCACTCTCGCTGCCTCTAGTGACTGGAACGAGCCGGCTTTGCTCGCTCGTTTTCTGGAGGGTCTCCTCGTCGAGGTTAAGGATGAGATCCTCTCCCGGGAGGTTCCTTCCAGTCTGGACTCCTTAATAGCTCTCGCTATTCGCATAGAGCGACGGTTTGATCTTCGTCGCCGAGCTCGTGGAAAGGAGCTCGCGTTCTCCGTGCTCCCCTCTCCACATCACTGCCACCTGCCGCATCACTATCCGCCGGCTCGGATGCTGAGCCTATGCAGCTGGGGGTATCCGCATCTCGGCCAAGGAGAAGGAACGGAGAATCACCAATCGCCTCTGTCTCTACTGCGGCTCCGCTGGTCATTTTGTCACCTCATGCCCAGTAAAAGCCAGAGCTCATCAGTAAGAGGAGGGCTACTGGTGAGCGCAACTACTCAGGCCTCTCCTTCTGGATCACGCACTACCTTTCCGGTCCATCTCCGCTGGCCCGGTTCATCTGCTTCCTGCAGTGCCTTGATAGACTCTGGGGCGGAGGGCTGTTTTATGGACGAGACCTGGGCTCGGGAACATGACATTCCTCTCAGACAGTTAGGGAGCCCACGGCCTTGTTCGCTTTAGATGGTAGTTCTCTCCCCAAGATTCAGCGTGAGACGCTGCCTTTAACCCTCACTGTCTCTGGTAATCATAGCGAAACCATTTCTTTTTTAATTTTTCGTTCACCTTTTACACCTGTTGTTTTGGGTCATCCCTGGCTAGTGCGCCATAACCCTTCTATTAATTGGTCTAGTAATACTATCCTATCCTGGAATGTTTCTTGTCATGTGACCTGTTTAATGTCTGCTATCCCTCCTGTTTCCTCTGTCTCTTCTTCACAGGAGGAGCCTGGCGATTTGACAGGGGTGCCGGAGGAGTATCACGATCTGCGCACGGTGTTCAGTCGTTCCAAGGCCACTTCTCTCCCTCCACACCGGTCGTATGACTGTAGTATTGATCTCC
This sequence comes from Oncorhynchus masou masou, assembly GCF_036934945.1. Lineage (NCBI taxonomy): Eukaryota > Metazoa > Chordata > Actinopteri > Salmoniformes > Salmonidae > Oncorhynchus > Oncorhynchus masou. The sequence continues at coordinate 25,836,349 of NC_088218.1, read as the reverse complement.
TTCCGGGAACTACTCCCCCGGGGTAGATTATACTCTCTGTCGGCTCCCGAACGTAAGGCTCTCGAGGATTATTTGTCGGTTTCGCTCGACGCCGGTACCATAGTCTCCTCCTCCTCTCCCGCCGGAGCGGGGTTTTTTTTTGTTCAGAAGAAGGACGGGTCCCTGCGCCCATGCGTGGATTATCGAGGGCTGAATGACATAACAGTTAAGAATCGTTATCCGCTTCCTCTTATGTCTTCAGCCTTCGAGATCCTGCAGGGAGCCAGGTTTTTCACAAATTGGACCTTCGTAACGCCTACCATCTCGTGCGCATCAGGGAGGGGGACGAGTGGAAGACGGCGTTTAACACTCCGTTAGGGCACTTTGAATACCGGGTTCTTCCTTTCGGCCTCGTTAACGCTCCAGCTGTCTTTCAGGCACTAGTTAACGACGTCCTGAGAGACATGCTGAACATTTTTGTTTTCGTTTACATGGACGATATCCTGATTTTTTCACCGTCTCTCTCGATTCATGTTCAGCACGTGCGACGCGTCCTCCAGCGCCTTTTGGAGAACTGTCTTTATGTGAAGGCTGAGAAGTGCACTTTTCATGCCGCCTCTGTCCCTTTTCTCGGTTCCGTTATTTCCGCTGAGGGCATTAAGATGGATCCCGCTAAGGTCCAGGCTGTCATTGATTGGCCCGTTCCTAAGTCACGCGTCGAGCTGCAGCGCTTTCTGGGCTTCGCTAATTTCTATCGTCGTTTCATCCGTAATTTCGGTCAGGTGGCAGCTCCCCCTCACAGCCCTTACTTCTGTTAAGACGTGCTTTAAGTGGTCCGTTTCCGCCCAGGGAGCTTTTGATCTTCTTAAGAATCGTTTTACATCCGCACCTATTCTTGTTACACCTGACATCTCTAGTCAGTTTGTTGTTGAGGTTGACGCGTCAGAGGTGGGCGTGGGAGCCATTCTTTCTCAGCGCTCTTCTCTGACGGCAAGGTCCATCCTTGCGCGTTTTCTCTCATCGCTTATCGCCGTCAGAACGTAACTATGATGTTGGTAATCGCGAACTGCTCGCCATCCGCTTAGCCCTAGGCGAATGGCGACAGTGGTTGGAGGGGGCGACCGTTCCTTTTGTCGTTTGGACTGACCATAGGAACCTTGAGTACATCCGTTCAGCCAAACGACTTAATGCGCGTCAGGCTCGTTGGGCTCTGTTTTTCGCTCGTTTCGAGTTTGTTATTTCTTATCGTCCGGGCTCAAAAACACCAAGCCTGATGCTTTATCTCGTCTCTTCAGTTCTTCTGAGGTCTCCACCGACCCCGAGGGGATTCTCCCTGACGGGCGTGTCGTCGGGTTGCCTGTCTGGGGAATTGAGAGGCAGGTAAAGCAAGCACTCGCTCACACTCCGTCGCCGCGAGCTTGTCCTAGGAACCTTCTGTTCGTTCCCGTTCCCTACTCGTCCGGCCGTTCTTCAGTGGGCCCACTCTGCCAAGTTAGCCGGCCACCCCGGCGTTCGGGTACGCTCGCTTCCATTCGCCAGCGTTTCTGGTGGCCCACTCGGGAACGTGACGCGCGTCGATTTGTCGCCGCTTGTTCGGTCTGCGCGCAGACTAAATCTGGGAACTCTCCTCCTGCCGGCCGTCTCAGACCGCTTCCCATTCCCTCTCGACCGTGGTCTCACATCGCTTTAGATTTTATCACCGGACTGCCTTCATCAGCGGGGAAGACAGTTATTCTTACGGTTATCGATAGATTCTCTAAGGCGGCTCATTTCATTCCTCTCGCTAAGCTCCCTTCTGCTAAGGAGACGGCTCAGATCATTATCGAGAATGTTTTCCGAATTCATGGCCTTCCGTCTGACGTCGTTTCCGACAGAGGCCCGCAGTTCACGTCTCAATTTTGGAGGGAGTTTTGCCGTTTGATTGGGGCTTCCGTCAGTCTCTCGTCCGGCTTTCATCCCCAGTCTAACGGTCGCCGAACGGGCCAATCAGACTGTTGGTCGCATTTTACGCAGTCTTTCTTTTCGTAACCCTGCGTCTTGGTCAGAACAGCTCCCCTGGGCAGAGTACGCCCACAACTCGCTTCCCTCGTCTGCTACCGGTCTATCTCCTTTCAGAGTAGCCTCGGGTACCAGCCTCCGCTGTTCTCATCTCAGCTCGCCGAGTCCTGCGTTCCCTCCGCTCAGGCTTTTGTCCAGCGTTGCGAGCGCACCTGGAAGGGGGTCAGGTCGGCACTTTGCCGTAATAGGACGCAGACTGTGAGGGCCGCTAATAAGCGTAGGACCAAGAGTCCTAGATATTGTTGCGGTCAGAGAGTATGGCTCTCCACTCAGAACCTTCCCCTTAAGACAGCTTCTCGCAAGTTGGCCCCGCGGTTCATTGGTCCGTTCCGTATTTCTCAGGTCATTAATCCTGTCGCAGTGCGACTTCTTCTCCCGCGCTATCTTCGTCGCGTTCACCCGGTCTTCCATGTCTCCTGTGTTAAGCCCGTTCTTCGCGCCCCCGCTCGTCCCCCCCCCCCCCATCCTTGTCGAGGGCGCACCCATCTACAGGGTTCGTAAGATTTTGGACATGCGCCCTCGGGGCCGTGGTCATCAGTACCTAGTGGATTGGGAGGGGTACGGTCCTGAGGAGAGGAGTTGGGTTCCCTCTCGGGACGTGCTGGACCGTTCGCTGATCGATGATTTCCTCCGTTGCCGCCAGGTTTCCTCCTCGAGTGCGCCAGGAGGCGCTCGGTGAGTGGGGGTGTACTGTCATGTCTTGTTATGTCTGTTCCTGTCCTTTCTCTTCACTCTGTCTCTCTCTGCTGGTCTTTTTAGGTTACCTTCTCTGTCTCTCATTCTTCAGCTGTTCTACATCTCCCCTAACTAGCTCATTCACTCTTTCCCACCTGTTCTCTCTTCCCCCTCTGATTAGGTCTCTATTTCTCTCTCTGTTCCTGCTACTTTCAGTGTCTGATTCTTGTTTGTGTTTTTGATGCCAGAAGCAAGCTGTCGTCCCGTTTGCTTCCACCTTGTCCTATCCTGTCGGAGTCTGCCTGGCAGGTGCATCCTGCATTATACTAACGTTCTTTTTGTTCCATTGACTACGTTGGAAGAGGATTTATGCCATTCCTGTTTTTCATTAAAGAACTCTGTTTTCTGTTAAAACCGCTTTTGGGTCTTCACTCAAGTACATAACAACTACATTGATGTAATTCTTGTTGCTGTAATTTATTCTCACATTGTCACATTGGGTGAACACGTATACGAAACACAGGGTTAAAATCCAAACAAAAGAGCGAGGAGTACCTCTAATAAATACATGGGACGAGACCTGAACACACACATGCACACCATGATTCCACACGGGACAAAACCGTAATCATCTGCACATTACAAGTGGCACGAAAGCCAAAACAACACAGTACAGGTACTCACACAACCAACAGACATTGTAATAATAATCGATAGCCCAATGGAAAGCAAAGGGCACATTTATACATTTGCAATCAGGGAAATGGGGACCAGGTGTGCGTAATGACAGTTCCGGAGGGATCTAGACAGTATCCCCCCTGACGCGCTGCCGAAGCAGTGCAATGACACCTACCCCGATGATGATCACAGGAACGCAGTGCGGGTCGATCAGGACCCGATGCAGCTGGCGAAGTTGCGTCGTTGTCGGACGGGCCAGTTGCCGCTGCTGAAGTTACGTCATTGGACGGCCCCGCTGTGGCGACGTCGGACGGCCTAGTTGCAGCTGCTGAAGTTGCGGCAGCGCCGGACGGACAAATCGCAGAATCGTAGGAAGGGCCATTCCCGCTGTCTCCCTTAACGGTCAATTATTTTGTCACGTTGGGTGAAGGGATCGGGAGACAGTTGCAGGAATGCGTAATAGTTTTTTTTTTATTCCCAAATTGCAACGTGCCACAAAAGAGTGAAGAGTACCTCTAATAAACACACGGGCCGCACAATGATACCACACGGGACGAAACCCATACTCATCTGCACAATACAAGTTGCACAAAAGCCAAAACAACACAGCACAGGTACTCACACGACCAACAGATATTGTAACAATAATCGACAGCCCAGTGGAAACCAAAGCGCACATTTATACATTTACAATCAGGGAAATGGGGACCAGGGGTGCGTAATGACACAGTTCCAGAGGGATCAGTGACACACATATACAGTATGTAACATAGTTCACCCAAAAATGACTTGAAACCAATTCTGTCAGTACGAAGAGCGTAGAACTCAGCCAAGAATATCCATATTTGTTTCACATTGCATATTTTAAGAAACCTGTACTCCAAAAAAGTTTTTGTCCAATTATATGTCTAAATCAGTACTCATTATGAACATATACGTAATCTCCATGTTTCAATTAATATTCAAATTATTCATAACATTTTGCATGCAAATTGATAATATATTCAGGATTAGGTATATTACATTTAAATCTATCTCTATCCAGGCAGAATGTACCTAGCTTGTCCTTAATAAGCTGTGTGCCCAGTAATGTTCCTGAACTTATTATAATGCAATATGCACAAGCAAAAGCATCACCACATCCTTAATATTATTTCCTGGCAATTATCATAGAGTAGAACATACAGACCCTGAGTTAATTTGCACAGACACTCACATATAATGCAAAACAGAACGAGTAAACAGGCCCAGTGACTTCAACAAACACTGGAGCCAGTCAAGTGTTTCAAATCTAATTTAAATATATGAATGTTTGCTTTGTCCATTTTGCTAAAATGACATAGATGTATTAGAGCCAAATGGAAAATATTGAGCTTTGCATTGTAACTGACTGGGGAGCAGGAAGACCTTTGTCAATGTTGGGAAGCTAGCCAGCTCACTGTCCATGCAATTGACATGCTATCCCATCCTCAGGGGACTTCAATTAGACAGGTACCTGGGTCTAGATCTACAACTCCCCATAGGCCTTCCCCTGTCAAATTGAACCATGAAGTTGCGCTCAGATAATATTCCAGGAGAAGTGAAGATCCACAAAGTTTCTCCTATAAAACACACAGGCTCTGTAACATCCAAATAACAGCACTAAATAAGAGGCTTACACCTGTACAACATCTAGGTCCGCTGGGTGTCGAGGACCAAGATGTGGATGTGTTTTCTCCCTCCTGCTCTTCTGGCTGCCTCAGACAGTTGTAAATGCCTTGAGTAAAAAATACTGAGTGCTGTTAACGGATAGGTTAATTTCAAGCATTCCATCTGCTACCAATCACAGAGGAGTATGGAAACGCAAGTTTGCTAAAGTCCCTTCTCCTCTCCTTCACCGCACCGCCAACCCGATAAAGACAGGACTTCACTGCTCGGGGAACGACTGGATCCCTAGGAGAATAAAACATCAAACTCACTCAGCAGCTCCACTAACAATAATAAAAATGCCTGGGCTTAAAGGTGACATTCTCAATTTACGATTATTTGTGTCTGTAAAGTACATTCTATGGCTCCTGACTCATTCCCTGTGTCTCGCTACACAAGTACAATACATTAAGGATGCTGAGGGTAAATGTAAATTCTACCTGTTTTATTACACCGACAGCCACTACCTGAGACTTTCAATTTGGTCTGGGTTGACCTCCAAGGAAACATTTCTCTCCCTTTTCAACTACCTTCCTTCTCACTTATTCAGCTCCCTGTTTACATTGACTGCCCTCCTGTGAGACCGGGCCACAGCGGCATTAATGGACGAGCTTGAACCGCACTGAAATAGAGAGGTGAGAAGACTGTACATCTCGTCTTCCATAGAAGATTCACTCTGGCTATAAGGTGGATGCAATCAGACCTTTGTATCTCTTTCAGTGATCTTTCTCTCTCTCCTAAAGGACCATACTGGAGGAGGAAAATGTGATAAAGAGACAGTTATCAGAGGAGAACAAACATCCGACAATTGGGTGGTGTTAAATGATCAACATGGTCGGTGATCAACAAAGGTGATATGACCCGACAATATCTGTGTCTAACCTTTATTTCAGCACCAACATGTAACACAAATTAGGATCTAATGTTCTGCTCTAGAACCTTGCGCTGTATTTTATTCTAGAACATATCACTGACTACCAGTACAACCATCTTATCTCATATAATGACATTCGAGGGAAAAGCCAATGAACGTTTCCTGGATAGGACCCAGACATTTGTTCAGTCCACTACTTACCTCACCCTGTTCCTCAGAAGAGGTGATGGCACATAAAGTACTATGAAATATGATATGTATAGAGTGAAACGGTGGTCTGAGGCACAGCCAAGTTCTTGTTGAGTTACAGGACATTTCACCATATGCTTTCAAGAGCAGTCTGTCTCCATGTGATGGAATTCTCACAGTTACTGTAACTCTATCAGTGTAAGTGGGCTTTTCTACATTGATAACCCCTCATTCGATACGTTTGCTTATTGGAAGGCACAGGAAGCATGGCTCACAAAGATGGCGCCGAAGAACATGGCTGACGTTTTACATTCTCCCAAACAATTGTGCTATTTTGTTAGGGGTCGCAGATCGGGCGGCCTTCTGAGAATCCGTAGGTGAGCGAGAACTCCCATTGCCATCCGTTTCTTCTTTGCTAACGTGCAATCATTGGAAAATAGAATTGATGAGCTACGATTAAGATTATTCTACCAATGGGACATCAAAACTGTAACATCTTATGTTTCACCGAGACGTGGCTGAACATCGATACGGACAATATAGAGCTGGTGGGATTTTCCATGCAACGGCAGAACAGAGACGCTACATCTGGCAAGACGATGGGTGGGGGTATGTGTCTTTTTGTCAATAACAGCTGGTGCGCGATGGTGGTTTTAAGGTATTGCTCGTACCTTATGATATGACTTATGACTTTAATGCAGGCAAACATAAATCAGTTTTAACAAAGTTTTACCAGCATGTCACGTTTGCATGTGCAACCATAGAAAAATAAAATCCTAGACCACCTTTACTCCACACACAGAGATACATACAATGCTCTCCCCCACCCCCTCCATTTGCCAAATCTGACCATATTTATATCCTCCTGATTCCTGCTTACAAGCAAAAACTAAAGCAGGAAGTACCAGTGACTCGCTCAATATGGAAATGGTCAGATGACGTAGATGCTACACTACAGGACTGTTTTGATAGCACAGACTGGAATATGTTCCGGGATTCATCCAATGGCATTGACGAGTACACCATCTCAGTCATCGGCTTCATCAGTAAGTGCATCGACGACGTCCTTCCCACAGTGACTGTGGGTACATATCCCAACCAGAAGTCATGAAATACAGGCAACATCTGCATCCAGTTTAAGGCTTGAGCTGCCACTTTCAAGGAGTGGGAGACTAATCTGGACGCTTATAAGAAATCCCGCTATGCCCTCAGACTAACCATCAAACAAACAAAGCGTCAATACAGGATTATCTACTACCCCAGCTCTGACGCTCATCGGATGTGGCAGGGCCTGAAAACTATTACTGGCTACAAAGGGAAACCTAGACACAGAGCTGCATAGTGACGCAAGCCTACCAGAAGAGCTAAATGCCTTTAATGCACGCTTCGAGGCAAGCAACACTGAAGCATGCACGAGTGCACCAGCAGTTCTGGATGACTGTGTGATCACGCTCTCGGTAGCTGATGTGAACAAAACCTTTAAACAGGTCAACATTCACAAAGCCGCTGGGCCAGACGGATTACCAGGACGTGTTCTCAAAGCATGCGTGAACCAACTGACAAGTGTCTTCAATGACATTTTCAACCTCTCCCTGACCGAGTCTGTAATACCTACTTGTCTCAAGCAGACCGCCATAGTCCCTGTGCTCAAGGAAGAGAAGGTAACCTGCCTAAATGATTAGCGCCCTGTGGCAGTCACGTCGGTAACCATGAAGAGCTTTGAAAGGCTGGTCATGGCTCACATCAACACATCCTCCCGGACACCCTAGTCCCACTCCAATTCGCATACCGCCCCAACAGATCCACAGATGATGCAATCTCAATCGCACTTCACCATGCCCTTTCTCACCTGGACAAAAGGAACATCTATGTGAGAATGCTGTTCATTGACTACAGCTCAGCATTCAACACCATAGTGCCCACAAAGCACATCACTATGCTAAGAACACTGGGACTAAACACCTCCCTCTGCAACTGGATCCTGGATTTCCTGACGGGCCGCCCCCAGGTGGTAAGAGTAGGCAATAACACGTCTGCCACGCTGATCCTTAACACTGGGATACCTCAGGGGTGTGTACTTAGTCTCCTCCTGTATTCCCTGTTCACCCACGATTGCGTGGCCAAACACGACTCCAATAACATCATTAAGTTTGCTGACGGCACAACCGTGGTAGGCCTGATCACAAACAACAATGAGACGGCCTATAGGGAGGAGGTCAGAGATCTGTCAGTGTGGTGCCAGGACAACAACCTCTCCCTCAATGTTAGCAAGACAAAGGAGCTGATCGTGGACTACAGGAAAAGTCGGGCCGAACAGGCCCTCATGTCCATCGACGGGGCTGTAGTGGAGCGGGTCGAGAGTTTCAAGTTCCATGGTGTCCACATCACCAACGAACTATCATGGTCCAAACCTACCAAGACAGTCATGAAGAGGGCACAACAAAACCTTTTCCCCCCAGGAGACTGAAAACATTTGGCATGGGTCCCCAGATCCTCAAAAGGTTCTACATCTCCACCAACGAGAGCATCCTGACCGGATGCATCACCACCTGGTATGGCAACTGCTCGGCATCTGACAGTAAAGTGCTACAGAGGGCAGTGCGAACGGTCCGGTACATCACCAAGCTTACTGCCATCCAGGCTACGGCACGGAAGGCGGTACCGGAGCATCAAGTCTATGACCAAAAGGCTCCTCAACAGCTTCTACCCCCAAGCCATAAGACTTCTGAACAATTAATAAAATTGCCACCGGACAATTTACATTGACCCCCCCTTTTTGTTTTTGTACACTGCTGCTACTCTCTGTTAATTATCTATGCGTAGTCACTTCACCCCCACCTACTATATATGTACAAATTACCTCAACTAACCTGTATCCCCGCACACTGACTCGGTACCGGTGCCCTCTGTATATAGCCTCATTATTGTTATTCTTATTGTGTTACTTTTTCTTATTACATTTCATTTTAGTCTACTTGGTAAATATTTTCTTAACTCTTCTTGAACTGCACTGTTGGTTAAGGGCTTGAAAGTAAGCATTTCATGGTAAAGTCTACATTTGTTGTATTCGGCACATATCATGCATCAATTTATTGTGCCCTTTATTGTTTGTGAAAAACAAGCATGTTCACTCTAAGCCTCACTTAGGACTTAAGCCTACTCAACATTTAGCTTGTAATGGCCCTTAACACAACAGTCAACTAGCTTGATTTTTGTCAGGTTGTGTTTGTGAGTGAGGGTTTTATAATAGCACGGTGTGGAGATCCATATGTCAAAGCGCTACACTCCTAGGAGATAGCGAAAGTGAGTGAGTTAGAGTTTTTTTTAAGTGACATGCAGTATGTTTGAAGCATACGGCATATCAAGGATTATTCAACGCTGGTCTGGCCAATTGGAATCCACGCTTCAAGATTGTTTTGATAACACGGACTGGGTTATGTTCCAGGTAGCTTCTGATAGTAACATCAAGTAGCATCCTCAGAGCATGCACAGACCAGCTGACTGGAGTGTTTACAGACATATTCAATCCCAGGCTGCTGTCCCCACTTCCTTCAAGATGTCCACCATTGTTCCTGTACCCAAGAAAGCAAAGGAAACTGAACTACATGACTATCGCTCCATAACACTCACTCCAGTCATCATGATGTGCTTTGAGAGGCTAGTTAAGGATCATATCACCTCTACATTATTTGACAACCTAGACCTACTTCAATTTGCTTACCACCCCAATAGATCTGCCATCGCACTGCACACTGCCCTGTCCCATCTGGACAAGAGGAATACCTACGTAAGAATGCTGTTCATTGACTTTAGCTCAGCATTCAACACCATAGTACCCTTCAAGCTCATCATTAAGCTCGGGGCCCTGGGTCTGAACCCCACCCTGTGAAACTGGGACATCTGTCCTTGTGATTGTCTCCACCCCCTCTGGGTGTCGCTTTCCCCCCCCCCAGTGTATTTATCCATGTGTTTCCTGTCTCTCCGTGCCAGTTTGTCTTGTATGTTTCCAAGTCCACCAGCGTTTTACCCCGTTCTCCTGCTTTTTGCATTCTCCTTTTTCTAGTCCTCTTGGTTTTGTCCCTTGCCTGTTTCTGGACCTTGTACCCGCCCGCCTGACCATTCTGTCTGCCTTCACCACGAGCCTGTCTGCAACTCTTTACCTCCTGGACTCTGATCTGGTTTAGATGTTTTTGCCAGTCCACGACCATTCTCTTGCCTACCCCTTTGGATTAATAAACATTGTAAGACTCCAACCATCTGCCTCCTGTGTCTGCATTTGGAAACAACACCTCCACTTTGCTCATCCTCAACACAGGGGCCCTAAAAACTTGTGCGTGCTCAGCCCCCTCCTGTACTCCCTGTTCACTCATGACTGCGTGGCCACTCACTCCTCCAACTTAATCATCAAGTTTGCAGATGACACAACAGTAGTAGGCTTGATTACCAACAATGATGAGGTGCCTACAGAGAGGAGGTGGGAATGTGGTGCTGGGAAAATAGCCTCTCATTCAATGTCAACAAAACAAAGGAGCTGATCGTGGACTTCAGGAAACAGCAGAGGGACCGTAGTAGAGCAAGTGGAAAGTTCCTCGGCGCACACATCACTGACGATCTGGAATTGTCCCTTCACACAGTGTGGTGAAGAAGGCACAACCGTGCCTCTTCAACTTCAGGAGGCTGAGGACATTTGGCTTGGCACCTAAAACTCTCACAAACTTTTACAGATGCACATTTGAGGGCATCCTGTCGGGCTGTGTCACTGCTGGGTTGTGTGTATTGTGTGTGTACTGTTGTGGATTGTTAGATATTACTGCACTGTTGGAGCTAGCACATGCATTTTGCTACACCCACAATAACATCTGCTAAACATGTGCATGTGACAAAAAAAACTTGTTATGATTTGATAGCATTAGAATACATTATTTTTGTATCATTTGAGTTGGAAACCATTACCAGAGAGAGAGAGAGGGAGAGAGGGGGAGAGAGAGAGAGAGAGAGAGAGCTAGAGAGAGAGCTAGAGAGAGAGAACCCATTATTTGGCCCCTAATGGATAAAGGATGTGCAGCAAGGAGATCAAAGATGCATTTGCGTGAGCTTGTGACAGCCATGACACTGTGTGGCAGACTCATTAAGACTGGCACTCTTCGTAAGCACATTTCATAGACTTTAACTTACATTGTATGTTTGGGACCCCAACTTTTACATATCTCCATTTTTATACAAATCATATCAATTTACGTAGAAAATCTCAGAGTTTCAAAGGCAAAACTGTAAGTTGATTTGGACAATGTTATTATTGCTTGCCATTGATTGACCCTATCAGTGTGACTAATTGAATATGTCATCTTTGTTGCACGTCTAAATCTTTTTCAAAATGGTGCCATGCACGGAGGACGAGGGTCGGCTTGATTTTGACAGGGATGTCGGGTTAGATGACATACAAATGCAAATGCCACAGAGGATCAGTTAGACTAGAGAAAGCCTATTTTTTCAATAACAAGAGGACATTAAAGCCTAACCATTGATGTTTCCTATGTCTTATAACCTTATAACCTATGGACGTCTTATTATAGAATGTTTGGGGGGGTTGACCTATTTTACATGAACAGTAGTTGTGTCTAAAAGTATAAAACTGAAGAAGATTACAAACCTGCAGATGAATGAAGTGCTTTGTAAACACCTACGGTGCTGGAGAAATATTGTTGACTTGTTATTTCGGATTCCATAATCCAGTACTTCTGTGTGTACATTGTTGTTGCATTCATGAAGAGTCTGTAAATATATGCATAGAAAATACCAATTTCTTTCACAGCCAAATTGGCAATCATCATGATTGTACCCCATGGTAATAATAATGTTGAAATAAATGACATAATACCACCATGTGCACAATTAAAGGCGAGAGAAACTACGATCACATTCACCTCATAGCTAGTATATAATAGAAAGAAGCAAAAATAAACCTATAAATAATGAATATGATTGTGATTATTCTCTTTCAGATTTGCATAATAATTGTTGAAATTAGGGTCCTTTTCTTTGTTTCCAAAAAGACTGGCATAGCGTAGGTTACCTTCTTGCTTTCAAAGTACACAAATGAATAACAATAAATAAGGCCTCATGAGCAAATGCTTCTCATGTATAATTAATGGTGTGGGTCACACGGTAATATGCAAGATGCAAGTTGCTGTAAATGAGCATCCGTGTTGCACTGGCAATGTGGAACGGTTATGCACTGTCATTGCACTGACCAAGGCCCAAGACATTTGAAATCGAATGGCCCAGGTCGCAGCTAAAGAGAGTGAGTGAGTCTTAGTTGTTGTGTAACAGAGATATTGAATGACCTATATGTCGCAGCTAGAGAGAGAGAGAGAGAGAGAGAGAGAGAGAGAGAGAGAGAGAGAGAGAGAGAGAGAGAGAGAGCAGAGAGAGAGAGAGAGAGAGAGAGAGAGAGAGAGAGAGAGAGAGAGAGAGAGAGAGAGAGAGAGAGAGAGAGAGAGAGAGAGAGAGAGAGAGAGTACTGTAAATGTTAGCTGTTGTCTAACAGGACTCGCTCGCCCACTTTATTCCCAAAGAAAACATTAACCAGGTGACTTATCATAAAACTCTGCAGCCTGACCTTCTAACGTCTGTGTCATTGATTGCGTATCGTGGTACACTCTCCATCCCAAGGTGATAGATTATTCAATTAACTATTGACCTTTCTCGAGGACTCGTTTGTCGATGAAAACGCTTTTATGACAGATGTGCATTTAGGAACGGACGGGAGGAAGGAACGATGCTGAGTTTTGATTTTGTCATTTACAGGGTGCGTTAAGATGTTTTCTCTCTCTGATGACTTCTGATTTAACATTGTAATAAGATGATGAATGGGAATTTTGACTCTCCGTATGGATACCTTTGCAGGAAAGCTATGGAGCTGCAGTGGTGCATCTTGGTAGGCTACTGTATATAATGTTCTCTCCTGGATTTCTACCATGTGCTTGTCCTTAACTCGGGCATATTTCATTACTGTGCTCTACTGTGTTCTGCATTGCACTATAGAGATGGGCATTTGTGTTCGTAGCTCCAGCATAAATGCATATTGATGAATCATAGTCTCGTCAAGCCCCCATTTCCTGCTGCTGGAGTTGCCTAACCATACATGTAGATATTATATTAAGCAGATATCTTCTCTTATGTCACGGAGCCAGGAGAGAGATATTTATAAACCACTTTTTACCAAGTGCTGGTAAAAACCATTTATTTACTTTGATAGTCAGGTGGTGGTTAAGTTAATATAATGTCATTAAAGTGTATAGGTACAGATTGTTAGACAGCAGTTACACAGTTACAACAGTGATAACTGTTTGCAGTTTCTGTAACTTTACTGGACAAAAATATAAATGCAACATGCAACAATTTCAAAGGATTTACCGAGTTACAGTTCATATAAGGAAATCATTCAATGGAAATGAATTCAATAGGCCCTAATCTATGGATTTCACATGACTGGGAGTACAGATGTGCATCTGTTGGTCACAGATACCTTAAAAAAGGTAGGGTGTGGATCAGAACACCAGTCAGTATCTGGTGTGACCACCAATTTCCTCATGCAGCGTGACACATCTCAAATTAAATCAAATCAAATCAAAGTTGATTTGTCACATGCACCGAATACAACAGTGAAATGCTTACTTACAGGATCTAACCAACATTGCAAAAAAGGTATTAGGTGAACAATAGGTAAGTAAAGAAATAAAAACAACAGTAAAAAGACAGTGAAAAATAACAGTAGCGAGGCTATATACAGTAGCGAGGCTATAACAGTAGCGACGCTACATACAGACACTGGTGAGTTGGGCTGATTGAGGTAGTATGTACATGTAGATATGTTTAAAGTGACTATGCATATATGATAAACAGAGAGAAGCAGCAGCATAAAAGAGGGGTTGGGAGGGGGAACACAATGCAGATAGTCTGTGTAGCCATTTGATTACCTGTTCAGGAGTCTTATGGCTTGAGGGTAAAAACTGTTGAGAAGCCTTTTTGTCCTAGACTTGGCACTTGGTACCGCTTGCCATGCGGTAGTAGAGAGAACAGTCTATGACTGGGATGGCTGGGGTCTTTGACAATTTTTAGGGCCTTCCTCTGACACCGCCTGGTGTAGAGGTCCTGGATGGCAGGCATCTTAGCCCCAGTGATGAACTGGGCCGTACGCACTACCCTCTGTAGTGCCTTGCGGTCGGAGGACGAGCAATTGCCGTACCAGGCAGTGATGCAACCATCCTCTCAATGTTGCAGCTGTAGAACCTTTTGAGGATCTGAGGACCCGTGACAAATCTTTTTAGTTTCCTGAGGGGGAATAGGCTTTCTCGTGCCCTCTTCACAACTGTCTTGGTTTGTTTGGACCATTCTAGTTTGTTGGTGATGTGGACACCAAGGAACTTGAAGCTCTCAACCTGCTCCGCTACAGCCCCGTAGATGAGAATGGGGGCGTGCTCGGTCCTGCTTTTCCTGTAGTGCACAATCAGCTCCTGAGTCTTGGTTACGCTGAGGGATAAGTTGTTATTCTGGCACCACCCGATCAGATCTCTGACCTCCTCTCATCGTTGTCGGTGATCAGGCCTACCGCTGTTATGTTGTCTGCAAACTTAATGACGGTTTTGGAGTCGTGCCTGACCATGCAGTCGTGGGTGAACAGGGAGTACAGGAGGGGACTGAGCACACACCACTGGGGAGCTCCAGTGTTGATGATTAGCGTGGCAGATGTGTTGCTACCTACCCTCACCACCTGGGGGCGGCCCATCAGGAAGTCCAGGATCCAGTTGCAGAGGGAGGTGTTTAGTCCCAGGATCCTTAGCTTAGTGATGAGCTTTGAGGTTACTAAATTGGAGTGGGTCTAGGGTTTCCAGGATAATGGTGTTGATGTGAACCATTCAAAGCACTTCATGGCTACGGATGTGAGTGCTACGGGTCTGTAGTAATTTAGGCAGGTTGCCTTCGTGTTCTTGGGCACAGGGACTATGGTGGTCTGCTTGAAACATGTTGGTTTCGATTCAATCATGCTCCTTCAGGCTTTTGATCGTTCCCTGTGGAATATTGTCCCACTCCTCTTCAATGGCTGTGCGAAGTTGCTGGATATTGGCGGGAAGTGGAACACACTGTCGTCCAGAGCATCCCAAACATGCTCAATGGATGACATGTCTGGTGAGTATGCAGGCCATGGAAGAACTGGGACATTTTCAGGTTCCAGGAATTGTGTACAGAACCTTGTGACATGGGGCCTAGCATTATCATGCTGAAACATGGCAGGACAATGGGCATCAGGATCTTATCACGGTATCTCGATAAAATGCAATTGTGTTCGTTGTCTGTAGTTTATGCCTGCCTGCCCATACCATAAACCCACCGCCACCATGGGGCACTCTGTTCACAATGTTGACATCAGCTCGCCCACACAATGTGGTCTGGGGTCATATACTGGTCAGAAGTACTGCCAAACTCTCTAAAACAACATTGGAGGTGGCTTATGGTAGAGAAAATAACATAGCATTCTTTGGCAACAGCTCAGGTGGACAATCTTGCAGTCAGCCTGCCAATTGCACACTCTCTAAAAACTTGAGACATCTGTGGCATTGTGTTGTGTGACAAAACAAAACATTTTAGAGTGGCCTTTTATTGTCACCAACACAAGGTGAACCTGTGTAATGATCATGCTGTTTAATCAGCTTTATGATATGCCACACTTGTCAGGTGGATGAATTATCTTGGCAAAGGAGAAATTCTTACTAACAGAGACGTAAACACATTTCTGAGAGAAATAAGCTTTTTGTGCCTATGGAACATTTCTGGGATCTTTTATTTCAGCTCATGAAACATGAAACACTTTGTTGCATTTATATTTTTCATTGTATATTGTGATGTGTATCTCCATTGTGAGTTTATTCTTGTCACTGCAACATACTCTACCATTGCCTGTTTTATCCTGACGTTGTTTGCCTCAGAATTACCTTTTGGAATGAGATTTTTCGACAAGCAAGTGTCAACATAGTGTACAGATTGTTGTTGTCAGTGTCAAAGTTGCAGCAAGATTCCTGGTGTAATTGGTTTTGCTGTATGAAACATGTTTTCTTCATGAAGGAGGTGCAATTGGCAATGCAAATAAAGTTCCCGTAACATTTTACAGTGTATTACCTTAGCTTATTAATATTTATTGTCCTTCATTTTGATTTCCGCAGGCTGTCAACCTACAGTTACAGGCAAGCCATTCATGGCATCACAGATAGACAGAACCCAAGATTGTGTCCCAAATGACACCATATATCCCTATGGGCCCTGGTCAAACGAAGTGCACTATGTAGGGAGTAGGGTGCCATTTGGGAAGCAAACCCGAGCCACCTGTGGCCCTGTGCCACATGACTCTCCTCTCCTGCTCAACTCAGGGAGGTAACATCTTACTCCTGTTCACATTGTTGAAAAAGGATGTGACCAAGAGAGATTTCTGTGGGGATAAATATTTAATAGCTCGTGTTGACTTATTCATGTTCTATGGGCCTACTCCCGCGTGTTCTCCTCCATACCTGTCACATCCCTCTCACCAAAAACACGGAGTCATAAAAGGGAAGTCATAACTTTACTTTCAGCCAAAAGAGACATCTTGATCTAGTTAAGTGATATTCCAGATCCAGAATAGCGCAGTGGTGAGTGAATGGCTTGTACAGTACAGGGATATTATGATAGATATCTATTAGTGGGCACACCTCTTAAATATCATCCTCCTTAACAGTTTTGACAGGAGCGACTTTTTCCCTTGTCAAAAAGCCAAAGGAAGGATGGAGGGATTGAACCAAAGTGACAGGACAGGACGGTTGCAATTACTGATAAAGGGAGAAAGTGTCGAACAGAATGCAACGGGCATCTATTTGCGATGTTTGATGTGATTTATCCGACGGACGGACGGACGGACGGCGCCGTGATTGGGGTGTATTTAAAACGGCACTCGAATATGAGCTGCCCTTGGGAAAATGACGAGTCGTTCCCCTTGACATTATTGACGGACTCCTCTAATCAATTCGACTTGTCTGCAAAGTGGATCCAGATCTGCCGTCATATTATGACAGGGGCCGGGAATGACAATACATCATAACCACCTAATCCACATTCTTTTCTTCTTCTCCCGCAGAGAGGAGAGGAAAGGCTGGCTAGGAGGGAGTAGACCTGGAAACTGGAAAGGATAAATCACCTTAGCCCAAATGTCTCTGGCCAAAAGTAGTGCACTATTTAGGAAACAGGGCGCCATTTGGGATGCATTTGGGGTATCTCTAGCATACTCAAGCAGTTCGGGAAGCCTGACCACTCTAACCGGTCAGTAAATCTGAGAGATCTCTTCATTTCAGTTGAAATTCTATATGTTGTGTTTTCATATAGAATCTTATTAGATTTGTGCCCTAATGGTGGCAGTGTTGCTATCATGTGTATCTGTCAGGGCTTTACGATATCCTCAGTTAATATAAACATCCGCTTGAGTAGGAAATGCAGGATCATTTCAACTACTGCTCTTCTGTTTGTTTGTTTTTTGAGTGGATAATTATTTATCTTTCATCTCTTGTCCTCTTCCGTTATATAGACTGCAATAGTGTCACAAATTGGAAAGCTCCTGCAGGTGAATATTAGATCATATTTACCGATATTGGCAGAACAATAATGGGTTGAAGTCTGCTCTAAATGGAACGCTACAGTTCTGTTCTTAAGCACTTATGGGCAATTTTACACTCTACCCATTTAACATAAAACAAAGGAATATATACAGTGTATATCAAATATATAGTTAGTTCTTAATTTGAAGGCGTGCAACCTATTTTTAGTTACCAGGTGCATAGTAGACGGTAGCTCCTCATCAGACCACATCTGTAAACTGATCAATATTTCATGATAATCTGGATGCTAGTTTTGAAACGACAAGGATGTGTTTGCACTTATCATGAACCTGTGTCATAGGCGGCGTTATAGAGTGTCATAAAGAATGCATGCACATTGGTTTTAAACCCTACCGTGGCTCATGCATTTTTAAACACAAAATACTTTGGGATACAGGGGTAACTATGCTTTATTTAAAAATGCATAATTTTATGTCTCTTTTTGCATAGTGAACCCTTGTAAGTAAACTATAAATATACTATAGATTGTACGTGTGTCGTCTGAACCAAAAGTGCACCTTGAGATTGGCTGAGCAACGTTATTGTGGGTATGTTTTACATTTTAATGTGATTATGTGTTCTTATTACTTTCATCATCAAAGCATGGTGCCTGCAATGGGAGTCCCATACTACTGTGCTGCTAAATAGATACCTGTAGCGGGTTTCTTCTAACTCCTCCTCTGACGAAGAGGTGGAACAAGGATCGGACCAATATGCAGCGTGGTTAGTTAGATACATCTTTAATGAAACTGAAACACAAACAATACAAAACAACAAACGTGGAAAACCGAAACAGCCCTATCTGGTGCAACAAACACAGAGACAGGAACAATCACCCACAAACACACAGTGAAACACAGGCTACCTAAATATGGTTCCCAATCAGAGACAATGACTAACACCTGCCTCTGATTGAGAACCATATCAGGCCAGACATAGAAATAGACAAACAAGACATCCAACATAGAATGCCCACTCAGATCACACCCTGACCAACCAAAACATAGAAACATACAAATAAACTATGGTCAGGGTGTGACAGTACCCCCCCCCCAAGGTGTGGACTCCGGCCGCAAAACCTGAACCTATCGGGGAGGGTCTGGGTGGGCATCTGTCCGCGGTGGCGGCTCCGGTGCTGGACGTGGACCCCACTTCACCGTAGTCCTCCACCACCTTGTCCGCTTCCGTGAACTCCTAGCCACGGCAACCCTACTAAATAACACGGGACAGAGGGGCAGCTCGGGACAGGGGGGCAGCTCGGGACAGGGGGGCAGCTCGGGACAGGGGGGAAGCTCGGGACAGGGGGGAAGCTCGGGACAGGGGGGAAGCTCGGGACAGGGGGGAAGCTCGGGACAGGGGGAAGCTCGGCACTGAGGGGAAGCTCAGCACTGAGGGGAAGCTCAGCACTGAGGGGAAGCTCAGCACAGAGGGGAAGCTCAGTACTGAGAGGAAGCTCAGCCAGGTAGTTGAATCCAGCAGATCCTGGCTGGCTGGCAGATCTGGCAGATCCTGGCTGACTGACGGATCTGGAAGAGTCTGGTTGACTGACGGATCTGGAAGAGTCTGGTTGACCTGCAGATCTGGAAGAATCTGGTTGACCGGCAGATCTGGAAGAGTCTGGCTGACTGGCAGATCTGGAAGAGTCTGGCTGACTGGCAGATCTGGAAGAGTCTGGCTGACTGGCAGATCTGGAAGAGTCTGGCTGACTGGTGGATCCTGGCAGACTGACGGCTCTGGCTGCTCCATGCTGACTGGCGGCTCTGGCTGCTCCATGCTGACTGGCGGCTCTGGCTGCTCCATGCTGACTGGCGGCTCTGGCTGCTCCATGCTGACTGGCGGCTCTGGCTGCTCCATGCTGACTGGCGGCTCTGGCTGCTCCATGCTGACTGGCGGCGCTGGCTGCTCCATGCTGACTGGCGGCGCTGGCTGCTCCATGCTGACTGGCGGCTCTGGCTGCTCCATGCTGACTGGCGGCTCTGGCTGCTCCATGCTGACTGGCGGCTCAGGCTGCTCCATGCTGACTGGCGGCTCTGGCTGCTCCATGCTGACTGGCGGCTCTGGCTGCTCCATGCTGACTGGCGGCTCTGGCTGCTCCTTGCAGACTGGCAGCTCTGGCGGCTTCTTGCAGACTGACAGCTCTGGCGGCTCCATGCAGACTAGCAGCTCTGGCAGCTCCATGCAGACTGGCAGCTCCATGCAGACTGGCAGCTCCGGCTGCTCCATGCAGACTGACAGCTCTGGCTGCTCCATGCAGACTGACAGCTCTGGCTGCTCCATGCAGACTGATGGCACTGGGCAGACTGGTGGCGCTAGGCACACTGGCGGCACTGGGCAGACTGGCGGCACTGGGCAGACTGGTGGTACTGGGCAGACTGGCGGCACTGGGCAGACTGGCGGCACTGGGCAGACGGGTAGCTCAGGCGGCGCTGGACAGGAAGGCTCCGGCAACGCTGTAGAGGCGGAAGGCTCTGGCAGCGCTAAACAGGCGGGAGACTCCGGCAGCGCAGGAGAGGAGGAAGGCTCCGGCAGCGCTGGAGAGGCGAGGCGCACAGTAGGCCTGATGCGTGGTGCTGGCACTGGTGGTACTGAGCCGAGGACACGCACAGGAAGCCTGGTGCGGGGAGCTGCCACCGGAGGGCTGGGTTGTGGAGGTGGTACTGGGTAGACCGGACCGTGCAGGCGCACTGGAGTTCTTGAGCACCGAGCCTGCCCAACCTTACCTGGTTGAATACTCCCGGCATGGTGGAATAGCCCGCACTGGGCTATGCAGGCGAAATGGGGATATCGAGCGTAAGGCTGGTGCCATGTAAGCTGGCCCAAGGAGACGCACTGGGGACCAGATGCGTAGAGCCGGCTTCATGGCATTTGGCTCGACGCTCAATCTAGCCCGGCCGATACGCGGTGCTGGAATAGAACGCACCGGGCTATGCACCCGCACTGGAGACCCCGTGCGCACCACAGCATAACACGGTGCCTGCCCGGTCTCTCTAGCCCTCCGGTAACCACAGGAAGTTGGCGTAGGTCTCCTACCTAGCGTCGCCATACTCCCTGTGAGCTCCCCCCAAGAAATATTTGGGGCTGACTCCCGGGCTTCCTATCGCGCCGCCGTGCTTGCTTCAACAACTCCATTTTTCTATACCCCTCTTCGCACTGCTCCAGCGAATCCCAGGCGGGCTCGGGCACTCCTCCTGGGTCGGCCGCCCACCTGTCTATTTCTTCCCACGTAGTGTAGTCCAGATTCTGTTCCCATGTCCTTTCCTCTTTTTGTTGCTCCTGCTGCCGCTGTTGCCTGTTACCACGCTGCTTGGTCCTGTTGTGGTGGGTGATTCTGTAACGGGTTTCTTCTAACTCCTCCTCTGACGAAGAGGTGGAACAAGGATCGGACCAAAATGCTTATCAGTGGTGTAAAGTACTTAAGTAAAAATACTTTAAAGTACTACTTAAGTTGTTTTGGGTGGTATATGTACTTTACAATGTTTTTGTAAACTTTTACTACATTCCTAAAGAAAATAAATTTTCCCTGACACTCACAAGTACTCATTACATTGTGAATGCTCATCAGGACAGAAAATGGTCCAATTCACACACTTATCAAGAGAACATCCCTGGTCATCCCTACTGCCTCTGATCTGGTGGACTCACTAAACACAAATATTTCATTTGTAAATGATGTCTGAGTGTTGGAGTGTGGCTATCTGTAAATAAAATGTAAAAACTCAAAAATTGTGTCACCTGGTTATATAAGGAATATTAAATTATTCATCATTTTACTTTTACTTTTGAAACTGAATTATTTTAGCAATTACATTTACTTTTGATACTTAAGTATATTTAAAACAAATAATGTTTTACTTTTACTCAAGTAGTTTACTCAACTTATCTTCACTTTTACTAAAGTAGGACAATTGGGCATTTATTCCACCACTGGTGTTTATTTGTACATACACTGCATTATAATGTGCATAGATACACTCATTACAAACCTACATCCTCAATACACATCTCCCAATATGCTTTCCCAGATACTTTCGAGCCAAGATCCCACTACTATCTCTATTGCTGTGTTATTCAAAGGTATTAAACACTATTTCATGTGTTTGAAACAATGTCAAACTCCCAACTCCCGAAGAGCCACTGCAGTGCGGGAACTGTTATGTTTTATCTCCAGCTTTAATCATTGTTGGCTTGGATCAACTTCCTGTCAGAAAGTGAAACAGCTTAGGAATGTCATTCTTTGAAAAGAAAACAGAGAGGATCCAAAGAGGAAGTTCTCTGATTCTACATGTACGCAAAAACACTAACACGCTCATACGCGGATGCACACACAGATGTGCAGGGGAACACTCACACACACACACACGCACGCGCACACACACACACACACACACACACACACACACACACACACACACACACACACACACACACACACACACACACACACACACACACACACACACACACACACACACACACTCACACTCACACTCACACACACACACACACACACACACACACACACACACACACACACACACACACACACACACACACACACACACACACACACACACACACACACACAGAGGGCTGAGAGGGGAGTATGGCTGGGAAACATCAAATGCCCAGGGAGGGAAAAGGACTAACTTTTCCCACATTTGGAGTCCATGGATACTTCAGAAGTTCATCTAAAAATAGATCTATGTCAAAACCAGCATTGAAACGATGAATGCAATGATGGTGTCTTTACTCACTCACTGTGTAGGGTCAGAGGGAAGACGCCGCTATGTGAATATTTCACTCTTTGCTGCTGAGAATGTTCCTGTGTTGACATAAAATCACTGAAAACCAGCACTACACACAGTTATATGAAAACTATTCCACTTTCCATGTAGCCTAATTTTGATCAGCTAATAGCCTAACCACCGATCAAGCAATATTATGGACTAACTTAAAATGTTTTATTATTTTGCTGCGACAATAAAGGTCAAATTAAGATCCTACACCTGTACATCAGTTAGTCCTGTCTCTGTTAGAGAAAACAAGGTCAATGTCATACAGTATGTTGTAGAGGAGAACTGGGACGAAAGTAACAGCTAGAGACACCATATTTATGACAAAGAACTTATATTTTCTCTACCTTTAGCAACTAAAAGATCACAGAAATGTTCCTCGTGCACAAAAAGCTTATTTCTCTCCAATTTGTTTACATCCCTGTTAGTGAGCATTTGTCCTTTGCTAAGATAATTCATCCACCTGACAGGTGTGGCATATCAATAATCTGATTAAACAGCATGATCATTAAACAGGTGCACCTTGTGCTGGGAGCAATAAAATGGCACTCTAGTTGTGAGGGAGTGTGCAATTGGCATCAGTGGCTGTCAGTGCCATTTACTATAAGGGAGGATGATTTTTCTTTTCATTGGCTTGGCCTTATTTCTATTACAGCATATTGGATGACTGTCATTCATATTCAATTCACCCAGTTCAATGTAACATGGATAGGTTTAGACTACTACATGATACTCAAATTTTCCTGGATACCCATCATGAGGTTGCTACAACCTAGCATATGAATGAATGTTTACAACGTAGGTGCACACAGGTTGAGAGAAACATTTGAGGTGACAAACAGTGACACATTCAGTACGACCTTGCACATTCTTGCATACATCGAGCTGAGATAGTGTGTAATCATTAGTCCAACAGTTGCAAACAAGAGTTTCTATAAATTCAGGTATGTTCATCCCCGTTTGGTTCCGTTAGCTTCAGTTTAAGTAACATTTTTCAACAGAATTGGCAGAATGAATGGACTCAGAGGAAGGCCCCAAAAATGGTCAAAGACTCCATTCACCCAGTCACCCAAGTCATAGACTGTTCTCTCTGCTATCTCGCGCCAAGTCTAGGACCAAAAGGCTCCTTAACAGCTTCTACACACAAGCCATAAGACGGCTGAACAATTAATCAATGGCCACCCCGACTATTTACATTGACCCCCCACCCCCCTTCCACCCCCTTTGTTTTTACACTGCTTGTACTCACTGTTTATTATCTATGCATAGGCACTTTAAAAATTACCTTGAATAACCTGTACCCCCCACATACCGGTAACCCCTGTATATAGCCTCGTTTTTTTACTTTAGATAATTTAGCAAATAATTTCTTAACTCTATTTCTTGAACTGCATTGTTAGTTAAGGCTAGTCGTAAGTAAACATTTCACGGTAAGGTCTACAGCTGTTGTATTCGGCGCATGTGACAAATACAATTTGATTTGACTCTTGATCACGCATAAACACAGTTCACTTTCATAGTAGCCAGGTTGTATTCTTTCTTGCATTTATGCACTCTCCTCCTCTCACCTTGTCCCTTCACTTGTGAACGTCAATGCAAAAAAACACATCAGCTGTATGTGATCAGGCTAAAAAACCTTTCCAAGCCAAGCCATATCATAACCGCTACACACAGCCTACATCGTTGTCACCATATTTCAATATAGCTAATACAACTAACGCGATAGTAAACCTGCTACAGTCATGCAGTAACTTTACAGTGTACAGTCAGTAAGCAGTTACACTTCACGCCCTGACCATAGAGAGCTGTTGATTCTCTATGTCAGTTAGGTCGGGGTGTGATTAAGGGTGGGTTATCTATGGGAATTATATACCTATGTTGGCCTGATTATGGTTCCCAATCAGAGGCAGCTGTTTATCGTTGTCTTTGATTGGGGATCATATTTAGGTAGCCATTTGCCCCATTGTGATTTGTGGGATCTTGACTATGTCTATGTATAGTTGCCTGTGAGCATATTATGTAGCTTCACGTTTCATTTTTTCGCTTTATTGTTTTTGTGCTTTACGTTTCCTTTTCTAAATAAAAGGATGGAAACATACCACGCTGCATCTTGGTCCACTCGGTATAACGATCGTGACATACACAGGCGTGCCCCGGTGGCAAAACATTTGTGAAAGCTTACCTTTACTTGGAAGACTTCCATTGTTGTGTTGGATAGTCATAGCCAGCTAGTTAACATAGCATCCCTCTGTTTGAGCAGGGTGTTTGAGTAGGCTAAACTAGGAAGCTGCATTTTTTTTGCTAAATAAGTGAAGCTGAAAGTGACATGTGACAATCTCTCGCTCTCTCTGTCTCTCTTGCTTCTCCTTCATTTTAGAAGAAATGAATTTGTTCAAAACTGTTCAACTATTGTCTTTCTCTCTCTTTGAGTCAACTACTCACCACATTTATGCACTGCATTGCAAGCTAGTTATAGCTTATACTTTCAGTACTAGATTCATTCTCTGACCCTTTGATTGGGTGGACAATATGTCAGTTCATGCTGAAAAGACCTCTGACAGGTTGGAGGAAGTCCCTGGAAGTTGTCATAATTACTGTGTAAGTCTACGGAAGGGTGTGAGAACCATGAGCCTCCTAGGTTTTGTATTGAAGTCAATGTACCCAGAGGAGGACGGAAACTACTGTAGCTGTCCTCTGGCTACACCATGGTGCTACCCTACAGAGTGCTGTTGAGGCTACTGTAGACCTTCATTGCAAAATAGTGTGTTTAAATCAATTATTTGGTGACAATTATATTTAGTATAGTTTTTTCTAAAAAGGATCATTTTTGAAATCTTTTACTATTTTTATTTTTATGAAATTCACTGTGGATGATGGTCCTGCCCTTCCTCCTCTGGGGAGCATCCACTGATTGGCATGTTGGCATGTTGCAGGAATGTCCACCGGAGTTGTTGCCAGAGAATTTAACGTACATTTCTCTACAATAAGCCTCCTCCAACATCGTTTTAGAGAATTTCTCAGTACGTCCAACCGGCCTCACAACCGCAGACCATGTGTAACCACACCAGCCCAGGACATCCACATTCGGCTTCTTCACCTACAGGATCGTCTGAGACCAGCCACCTGGACAGCTGATGAAACTGAGGAGTATTTCTGTTTGTAATTAAGCTCTTTTGTGTGCAAAAACAAATTCTAATTGGCCTGGCTCCCAAATGGGTGGGTCTATGCACTCCCAGGCCCATCCTTGTCTGCGTCCCTGCCCAGTCATGTGAAATCCATAGAATAGGGACTAATGAATTAATTTCAATTGACTGATTACCTTTTATGAACTGTAACTCAGTAAAATCGTTGAATATTGTTGTATGTTGCGTTCATTTTGTTGTTCAGTATCGTTAGACAGAGAACAGAAGTCCCATAATGTTAATTGTGTACCTGCCTGCGGGTTGGGAGTAACACAACTTTGGGACAGAAGTAACAGCTGGCAAAAAGTGGCACAATATCTGTCTTGTTTCCGTTTTGTAATGCTCGTTACTTTCAACAAATGTACTATCAGCGATCATGTCATGTTCATGTCGATTTTAATAAATAATGCTATAGGTTCTAAGTGTATAAAAATGAACCATGCGTCAACATCGCAATGTTGCGCAACCGCAATATTTTGCCTTATTTTTGCCAATATTAATCGGACTAAAATGGATGACATAATAACTATATTAACCATATCTTTCTCATCGCTCTTTAATGGAAATGCCATAGGAGATGTTTTTCACCATTTTCAATTACAATTCATGCTTAGCCCTACCAATCCATGCGCGCTCCTCATGTCTTGATAGAATGCATGTCTTTATTCTCATCACAAAAGGCAAACTCATCATGCTTATCACATTTATATGGCTTGATACAAGGTTATTGACCCCCAGAATTATAAAGATATATATTTTTAACCACTGACCTCTTTATAAAAGCTTATGTGAGAAGCTGATATATTAATTAATGCATAATTCTAATGATCATATATAATTTTCAAACATTCAGTCACTTGTTGACATATTGCTAATATTACAAAAGCAATATGAACTAGAGGAGACAATGGCCTGTGCTTAAATTGTATTTTATTTTATTCCAGGTCATCAGTTAACCCTTGGCCTACAGTGGTCGTGCCCACGCAGAAATCGAATTGGCATAATACAAAAATTCCCATAAAAACATGCCTATTTAAGATAGAGATACAGTTGAAGTCAGAAGATTACATAAACTGACAGTGTATATGTTGCAAAATAAAATAAATCTATATTACTCAATTATTGCATCCCCACTGCTCGCACGCGCCATCAAGCGTCTGCGTTGCCAAGGGCTAAAATAGAAGTAATTTGTATTTGTGACGCAGATCGTGTTGCTAGTCCTGCCTCTCCCATCTCCTCATTGGTTTATAGAAGCAAGTACACACGTGCAATCCCCTCATTAGTTATACCCATGTGGGTGACTGAAAGACGAACGAGGTCGGTGGCGGTAATGCAACTAATTTATGAAAGTTGCTAATCGCAATATTAAGTCCAGAGAATAAAAATCCTGGAAGGAGGAGAGATGACTAGAAACGATTCAGTTGACCGTTTTATGTGTGGATTTATTGGCGGACCTTGTGCATTTCAGGTAAAATAACAACTCAATGTTTATATCCCAGGACAAATTAGCTCGCAATAGCAAGCTAGCTAAATAGTACAAATTAGCTCGAGAGTGCAAGCTAGCTAGCTAAATTGCCCTAACTGTTTAATGCTTTTCGACCTGTCTCCAAATTAATATGATTGGATCAGAGTTTGCTTTCATATTTTGACCTGCGTATAGTGATCGCAGTTGGTGTGGGGGGACAAAATACATTCATGCACAATGGCGCACGATGGCGCAAGCGCGCAGCCGGTTTGGGTTCCGTGTTAGGTTGTAGTCATTAAAACTGTTTTTTCAACCACTCCACAAATGTCGTGTTAACAAACTATAGTTTTGGCAGGTCGATTAGTACATCTACTACTTCACTGTATCACAATTTCAATGGGTCAGAAGTTTACATACACTAAGTTGACTGTGCCTTTAAACAGCTTGTAAAATTCCAGAAAATAATTGCAGGGCTTTAGAAGCTTCTGATAGATTTGAGTCAATTTGAGGTGAACCTGTGGATGTATTTCAAGGCATACCTTCAAACTCAGTGCCTCTGCTTGACATCATGGAAAATCAAAAGAAATCAGCCAAGACCTCAGAAAAAAATTGTAGATCTCCACAAATCTGATTCATCCTTGTGAGCAATTTCCAATCCCCTGAAGGTACCACGTTCATCTGTACAAACAATAGTACGCAAGTATAAACACCATGGGACCACACAGCCGTCATACCGCTCAGAAAGGAGACGGGTTCTGTCTCCTAGAGATGAACGTACTTTGGTGCGAAAAGTGCAAATCAATCCCAGAACAACAGCAAAGGACCTTGTGACGATGCTGGAGGAAACAGGTACAAAAGTATCTATATCCACAGTAAAACAAGTCCTATATCAACATAAACTGAAAGGTCGCTCAGCAAGGAAGAAGCCACTGCTCCAAAACCGCCATAAAAAAGACAGACTATGGTTTGCAACTGCAGATGGGGACAAAGATCGTACTTTTTGGAGAAATGTCCTCTGGTTTGATGAAACAAAAATAGAACTGTTTGGCCATAATGACCATCGTTACGTTTGGAGGAAAAAGGGGGAGGCTTGCAAGCCGAAAGAACACCATCCAAACCGTAAATCAAGGGGGTGGCAGCATCATGTTGTGGGGGTGCTTTGCTGCAGGAGGGACTGGTGCACTTCACAAAATAGATGGCATCATGAGGCTGGAAAATTATGTGGATTTATTGAAGCAACATCAAGACATCACTCAGGAAGTTAACGCTTGGTCGCAAATGGGTCTTTCAAATGGACAATGACCCCAAGCATACTTCCAAAGTTATAGCAAAATAGCTTAATTACAACAAAGTCAAGGTATTGGAGTGGCCATCACAATCCCATAGAAAATGTGTGGGCAGAACTGAACTCTCTACTATTATTCAGACATTTCAGTCTTAAAATATAGTGTTGATCCTAACCGACCTTAGACAGTGAATTTTTACTACGATTAAATGTGAGCAAAGGGAGCAAATGTAAACTTCCGACTTCAATTAAATGTGAGCAAATGTAAACTTCCGACTTCAACTGAATGTTTCTTTTTTTTGCATGGGCTGCGTTTCAATCACCACATCCGCCAATATCGCCCTTCCGCATATGCGGTTAAAGGTGGCAGAGGTAGAGCAGTGTTTGTCAGACCATGATTCATGCCGAAAATCGGTCTTCTCACAAAAACGTCTATAGCTTCCGAAACGTTTGGCCTACAACCTATTATGACCCCTATATTAGAAGGTGAGACTCCGTTTGGTGTTCTCCGTTTGGCTAGACTTGTCTGAAGGTCCCGGTACCAGTTTTAAAAATGATGGAAGTATGTATGGAGATAGTTTAGTTCCTAAAATAAGGGGATAAATACAGTGCCTTCAGAAAGTATTCAGTCCCCTTGACTTTTTTGACAATTGTGTACATTACAGCCTTATTCTAAAATGAATTAAACACATTTTCTTACTCATCAAATCTACACACAATACCCCATAATGACAAAGAAAAAACAGGTTTTTCTAAATGTTTGTAAATTTATCAAAAACACATGCCAAAAAACATAAATTAACATACGTATTCAGACCCTGCTTATGAGACTCAAATTTGAGATCAGGTGCATCCTATTTCCATTAGTCATCCTTGAGATGTTTCTACAACTTTATTGGAGTCCACCTGTGGTAAATTCAATTGATCGGACATGATTTGGAAAGGCACACACCATTCTATATAAGGTCCCACAGTTGACAGTGCATGTCAGAGCAAAAATTAAGCCATGAGGTCGAAGGAATTGTCTGTAGAGCTCCGAGACAGGATTGTGTCAAGGCACAGATCTGGGGAAGCGTACCAAGGGCTCCCGAGTGGTGCAGCAGTCTAAGGCACTGCATCTCCGTGCTTGAGGCGTCACATCCAGGCTGTATCACATGCGGATGTGGTTGGGGAGTCCAATAGTGCGTGCACTAAAGACTCTCAGACCATGAGAAACCAGAGTCTCTGGTCTGATGAAACCAAGATTGAAGTGTTTGTCCTGAATGCCACGTCTGGAGGAAACCTGGTACCATCTCTGCTGTGAAGCATGCTGGTGGCAGCATCATGCTTTGGGGATGATTTTCAGCAGCAGGGACTGGGAGACTAGTCAGGATTGAGGGAAGGATGAGCAAAGTACAGTGAGATTGTTGATTGAAAACCTGCTCCAGAACACTCAGTACCTCAGAGGGGGACGAAGGTTCACCTTCAAACAGAACAACAACCCTAAGCACACAGCCAAGACAACGCAGGAGTGGCTTTGGGACAAATCTCTGAATGTTCTTGAGTGTGCCAGCCAGAGTCCAGTGTCAAACATTTCTGGAGAGACCTGAACATTGCTCTGCAGCAATGCTCCCCATCCAACCTGACAGAGCTTGAGAGGACCTGTAATCTCTGCCAATGGTGCTTTAACAAAGTATTGATTAAAGGGTCTGAATACTGTCGTTGCCCTCTTTGGGTACAGCGAGCACCATCCCCCTCTCTGTCTCCTACACTGCTGCGACCTCAGGTCATAAATTCCTGGAGGAGATTATCTCCTCATGGCCACAGTATAGAGAGAGATTAAGTTTCATAGAGAGAACAAAGGAATTTCTTCCACCTCACAGAACTGGAGATCCGAACAACATTTATGTTCTGGAGAAGGTATAAAATATTGGTGAAGATTCCAGCTGCGAACTGGTCTGTTTGGAACAATTTTGTGAAACTCATGAGAGACAATACGGCCACATTACCATAACGCTGTTTATACAATAGCCTCAGTAATGAGGCTTACATCTAATTGCTGTATAAAATGAATGAGTGAGGAATGAACTGTTTGTGAAATTGTGTAATGTGATTTTGGACTGTTTAATGAAGGAAACTCCAATTCCCTAAAAAGTTTCACAAAGTCCTTGGCACACCCCCAGGGGCACAGACAGGACCGAGCGTCATGAGACAGCCCTTTTCGATATTCCGAATAAAACCCCCACCTGGGTTTTCTATCACCAGTCCATGTTTCTCTCAATTACGAGAGGACAAAGGCTGCAGACCAGCTTACCTCGATAACGAGAGGGCCAAGGTTTGAGTAGAGACTATGAACCTAAGGTTTGAGTAGATGGCTGAATCTTTTAACCATACCACGTGGTTAATTTCTTAGACTATCGATACCGACAGAATAAGAACAAGTCTTTGATATTAATTACTAGTCTGCAGCTAGGAATTCGGTATCAATGAACGCAAAGAAAACATCTACTCTATAACGACATGAATGAATGTCACTCTGAACTATCCATTCTAACCACGACAGAGAGAGAGAGAGAGCGAGAGGACGGACAGACTCTCCAAAAGAAACAAACTTTTCAACAGAGATCCCGACAACACACTGAGTGTAAATATATATATTGATTGCTATTATTCCAGAATGAGTGAGCATTCATGTGCAAAGCATTTAGCATTTCAATTGTTATAATTATCAACTGTGTGTTGTCTTATTTCAGTCGACACCCACTTCCCTTTTGTACACCAAGCCGCAATGCTGGTTTATCCCACTAGGGAAATGCCGCTATCATTTCCTTGTA
This sequence comes from Oncorhynchus masou masou, assembly GCF_036934945.1. Classification (NCBI taxonomy): domain Eukaryota; kingdom Metazoa; phylum Chordata; class Actinopteri; order Salmoniformes; family Salmonidae; genus Oncorhynchus; species Oncorhynchus masou. Next base: position 25,804,994 of record NC_088218.1, on the reverse strand, counting down.
ACTATCTACTGTTTGTTATGCATTTCTGTGAATTACTTCATTCTAAATAAATGATTTTAAGACAATTGATGACTACACATAGTGAAGACTGGGCTCGTGCAGATAACCAAGAATTTACAACCTTCAGATGAGACTGAAATAAGGTGACGATTAAAATTGATTGCTATTGATGTAAAATATGACTAGGTCTTTAAGAGTTTATTCGGAAGATAACACCTCTATAAATATTCTTTCATGGTGCCCCAACTTTCTAGTTAATTACATTTACATGATTAGCTTGATTAGGTAATATTAATTACAGAGAAAGGATTTTATAGAATAGCATGTCATATCACTTAATCCGGCATAGCCAATGACACGACAATACTTACGTAAATGTAATATTTCAGCGTTGGTGTATTGTGTGTACATTAATGAGGACATTTTAATACATTTTAGAATAAGTCTGCAACGTAACAAAATGTGGAAAAAGTCAAGGGGTCTAAATTCTTTCCGAATTTCCGTTTCCTGATATTTCTTATGTCTCTCAGATATAGGACAGACACTTAAAAACAAACTTCCTTAAAACATTTTTGGGAGACTCTGTTGTTCCATGTAGTGGATATGTTATTGTAATGCCAAGTTAAATGTTCATCCAATAATTTTCTTGATACCTTAACTTAAGGTCCCTTAAAAAAATGCAAAATAAAATAGCTAACTGACCCTTGGTATGACGATCTCAAAACAATTCCATATGTTAGCTTAGACATTTTGGGACATTTTGAATGACTTTACCCGGATGCGTACCCCATTCCACAGAAGCCTTTAGTGGTGCCGGCATATCTTAGCTGTATTTACATTTTTACAAGTCCAGAAATATCCTCATGGTCAAATCTCCTAAACATCGCATGATGTAAATTCATCTGTCCTCTCAGGTCCTCTTTTTTCCTGAAATCCTATTGTGTGTTTGTGACATCCAATCAGAGAACATTGGGGATCATATTGGGATATCTCCCATCGTGCCTGAGTGACCATGAAAAGGCCAGGCCAGCATGATCCTAACCGGTCAGTGTATTGTTCTCCGACACTGTGACTGTTTCTGCCACCTTACTCCTATCTGTGGGTACGTACTGATCTTATAGGCCGATAGCAGTGGCAAACGACAGTAGGCAGGCCATTTCTGTTCTATATTTGTAGGGCCACTTTCACTTATTGTCTTTAGGAGTAACCACTTTTCTCTCCTCCCCATGATGTAAGGTGATGTCCCAGTTGCGGCCCTAATTTATTTATTCATCTTGGCGATGCAGATATGTGTGTTTGTGTGTGTGTGTGTGTCTGTGTGCGTGTTTTCCAGCTTGTAGACTGTACAGTAGATGTCACCTCGGTGGGTGTAGTTACAGAGACACCCGTGTGTATTAGACTAGCCAGAGCCGGAGGGCAGTGTAGCCTGTGAGGTCCGTCTGTATTATTGTTGTAATTATTATCTAACTAGCAACTCTTTGCATGTTACAGTCAGCGGCTCTGAAAACGTTAACACGTCAGAGACGCTAATGTTTTCATACTTGTTTTTTTGTTCCATTCCTTTGTCCCTGCAAACGTGGAGCAGTTGGGTGACATTCCCAAAATAATGTGGGGAGAAATGAAAAGAAAATCATGCATTGCTGAGAAATATAGAAGGTAAAATGCCGTTTTTTTTGTTGTCTATTCTCTATGCCTCAATTGCTTTTTGATATTGTAGGTTCATACCCAAAACCCAGCACACATCAAGCAGAGATATTGTAGGTCTGTCTGTATTTGCTAAGCCATATTTAGAGTTGATACTTTTCCATGAATATGACAAAGTTCTTTCAGTGTACTCCCTCTAATAACATTACTTGGATAGACAGAGAACGCTCAATTTAAATGATATACTACAGTGTGCTTTGGAGAGAACCTACGAATATATCTGTCAGTGTCACCTCACTAGACGGTTCATTAATCATGATTCGATTCAAGCACTATGGAGTGATCCAACATACTGTCACATTCTGACCTTAGTTCCTTTGTTTTGTCTTTGTTTTAGTATGGTCAGGGCGTGAGTTGGGGTGGGCAGTCTATGTTCCTTTTTCTACAATTTGGGATTCTGTGTTTGGCCTGGTATGGTTCTCAATCAGCGGCAGCTGTCAATCGTTGTCCCTGATTGGGAACCATACTTAGGTAGCCTGGTTTCACTTTTGAGTTGTGGGTGATTCTTTTCTGTGTCCGTGTGTTCCACACGGAACTGTTTGATATTTCACTTTCTTGTTTTTGTATTTAGTCGTGTTCAGTTTGTTCTATTAAATATGGACACTTACCACGCTGCTCATTGGTTCTCCTCTTCTCCTTCATACAAAGACCGTTACAAATACATACAGTACTTGTTCTGTAGCTTACCTTTTACCCTTCTGTATTCTGTCCCGGGCTTTGAAGTTCCTCCATAATTTGGCCAAATACACATTTAATCAAATAAAATAGCCATATGAAATGCAAATAAGTTTTATTAATAGCCTTTGTCATTTTAATGTTTTTAAATGGTTCAAATTAACTTTGCAATTAAAACTACTACCTCTTTTTTGATTTATTCTCAAGGTATTGAAATGCAATGGCAAGATGCTGTTGATAGCTGACTGGGCTGGGGGGGGATAAGCTTATCCACCACGTTTGTCTTCTAAGAAAGAGCAATGGGAACAAATCTCCAATAAGTTATGCTATGAAATAATATGAATTAAAACAAATTACAATTTGTCATTTCATATGGAGCTAATATCAGGCGTTTGAATACATATTTGTTGATTCCATGGAGCAGGTTGGTAAGGCCTTTTTAATATTATGTTTTCCTGTGCCTGTTTGATGTGCCAATCTTAACCGCTTGTGCTTTTGTGAGATGTGTTTTCATTTGATGTTGCCTTTACAGATGGCATAATATCTGGATCTTTTGGATCCCTCGGTGAAGAAGAGAGGGATAGAGAGTGGAGTGACAGAAAGCAAGGCGCTTGATGTTGTGTGCTGCGCGGAGCTGACAGGTACTCTCAAAGCAAAAACCTTTTACATGCTGTACCTGCAGCCAGAAGCGTTTTGACGAGTGATCAGTGTGGCTGTCTTCTTCTCTAACAGCCGTATGGTGTAACAAATCTATTGAATACACGCTGACACTCAAACACAGGCACAGACGCATGCGGTTGAGTGCGCGCACACACGGATACACAGTCTAGTCTACACAGCTCAAATTGCTGACACAGACGCATGCTGGTGAGCACACTCAGACACATACACACAAACAACACACATGCAAGCACACTTCTACGCACACGCACACGCATGCGCGCACGCACACACACACACACACACACACATGCACACACACACACATGCACGCACACACGCACACACACACACACACACACACGCACACACACACACACACACACACACACACACACACACACACACACACACACACACACACACACACACACAGTTAATGCTACTTCTCTATTTGAATGATTTCTCTGTCAGCTGAACCATATCACTGCTGTAGCATGAGACGAGTGTATCCCTCCATCAAAAGGGCTCTTTAGATAAAATAATGTCTTCTGATGATTCAAAGCGAATATTTCCCTAGCACACGTTTAACGGATTTACTAGTCTGAAAATAGGGTTCAGGAAAGTGGGGCATAGTTTGAAATAGTGCTCTGCAACCTGGGCTTTTAAACAATGTTGAAATAAAAACGGAATTCAGAAACCGCTTAACCATTTCTCAAGATGGGGGAGACCAGATGTTTGTTCTTAACAACAACATGTATTTGTCACTACTGGGAGGACGATGGTCATACATTCTTTGACATTTCGCAACAGAATGCACTAAAGAAAGAAAGTCACACAGGGACCCAGGTCACACACAGCTTGCCTATTGGCAATTGTTCTCACGCAACTTTGATCTATCAATAATAAACTGGAAGTTAAGCCTCTTTAGCAGTGAGACTGTGACCTTTTTACGGTGACACAGAGTATATCTGCCATTAGGCAAACACTTTTATCCAAAGCGTCCAACAGTAGTGCGTGCATACATTTCCATATGGGTGGTCCCAGCAGAGCACATTTAGTGATAGTTTACTTTACTTTTCTTTTTTCTTCAAAAAAACAACAACTTTAAGTCATAGTTTCACTTTCTGAGTAAAATCTTGTTTCTAACATTCAGCATAACACTCCACTTTCTTGCCTGTTATTGACACCACTACTGTATCACTCTCTACTTTGCTGTGTGACCTCAGATAGTTGCTAGGTTCATATTCTCTCCCTTTACAACGAATCGAAGTGTTACATCATTTAAATCAGATGGATATATGGTGTTTTGACACATCGTCCCATTAGGCGATACGCCACGACACCACCACCTCTACCGCCGTCACTGCCTTTCCCTCTCAATCTACCCAACCTGCTAATCATTTCGTTTTCTGGTTGAATATTTCCCAAATTGAATTAATCTGATGAAATGTGTTAAGAGCCAGTGAGCCAAAAGCTCTGGTTTGAAGGGCACTTTTCCCCTCATCCCTCCTCCTTCCTTCCTTCCGTCCTTCCTCGTCGTTCCAGAGGAGCTGATGCTTGTAAAACCTGGTGACAGGCCGGTGACAGGCTGTTAGGGAAGCGGAGTTCATTATCGAAGTCATTGCCGTTCTTAAAGGTTATTCACTTCCCTTCTCCTTTAAGAGGGCCTCGTGACGTGTTAATGCTGTATACCCAAACTGCACATTTTTAAAAACATTTCTTAAAGTAGCAACAAAAAAAAGAAGCATTTTGTGTGAAATGTGAAATGATGTTTGAACATTTTCCCCCCGCTTAATGATGTGGCAAGGGGGTAACAATAGTGGATGCGGATATATCGTGGCGCCGCTTAGACATGGCTCCTGCCTGTCTTCTCCACCATAAGATAACATGCAACACAACAAGCCTCTCTCTTGTCCGCCACACCTTTTATTGTGTGTCACAATTCGTTTTTTTAATCAAATAGAACATCGAGGAATTGATACAACATCTTGAATCACTCCCTCTGGTGCTTTAGCAGGAGAAAATGGAAATGATCTGCTAGAAATCCATATCACTGAAAATCAAAATAGTTTGTCCTGAGAAGGCTAGGTAAATACACTAGAAGCAAAGCCTTTTTGGACACTAACCCTTTCTGGGACATATTGCCAGATTCCTAACACAAAGTGTTTTGATGGGATCTATCATCTCTGCCATAGGCAGTTTATTAAAACTTTCACATGAGAAAACTGTAACCAACACAAAACTTCCTTGTAATGAATGAATGCCTCGCATTCACTTTGGGGGAACATCCTTTTCTCATTATGTCTCATTAAAATTCAACTATATTTAGTATCCTGGCTAATCTTGGCTGATCTTGGTTTCCTTATAGGCTCACTCCCACTGTCTTTTAATTCGGCTTTACAACTTGCCTGAGACCATCCTCCATCGAGGCCTTGTTAGATATCTTTTCTTCACTATTGTAATACGGTAACTCAGGTAGAGATGTTTTAGACTGTATTTGGATGGATTGCTAAAAGTGTACGTAATGTAACCTACATAATGCAACCTTTCTAAAAAAAAAGAAGAAGAATAGTGTGTCCTGAGATGAGACCCCCAGCATGGGATCATGTGATGGAGTCTCTGTTATCAGAGTGGTCAGTATGGGGCTGTGTATGTCTGGACAATTCTGGACATGTGGAACCAGCTGAAACAGCAGTCTCTCTGCAGGTTACGTTCCCGAAAGGAGTGGATTCCCGACCGTCCCAAACCAGACCGGCGTGGGACAACCTTGACCGCTCCACCATGTGTGGTCACCATGACCCTGTCTTCATCCTTGTTTATTGACACGTCGCCTGTTCCTTGTGATCTCAGCATGTGCCACAGTGTTGGGGAGAGAGCGGCCAGAGTGGCTATGATTAGCTGTGTTTCCTTTTTCTCTCACCCACTAAGAAAGTCTACGAAGAAAATTGCCACCCAACTTGGCCCAAGTGTTTCAGGTTGTTGTGATCCCCGTTCTCTTCATCTCTCTAATTTTCTTTCTTTCTCTCTCTCTCTCTCTCTCTTTCTTTTTTTCTTTCTTTCTTTCTTTCTTTCTTTCTTTCTCTCTTTTCTTTCTTTCTCTCTCTTTCTTTCTTTCTTTCTTTCTCTCTCTCTCTCTCTCTCAATTCAATTTCTATTTCTATTTCTATTAAATTTAAGGGCTTTATCGGCATGGGAAACATTAACAGAGCAAAAAGCCAAAGCAAGTGAACTAGATAATAAACAAGAGTGAAATAAACAATACAAATTAACAGTAAACATTACATACACAAGAATTCCAAAAGAATGAATGCATTACAAATGTCAAATTATGTGGAAGATTGTTAAAGTACCGAAGGGAAAATAAATCAACATAAATATGGGTTGTACTTACAATGGTGATTGTTCTTCACTGGTTGCCCTTTTCTCGTGGCAACGGGTCACAAATCGTGCTGCTGTGATGGCACACTGTGGTATTTCACCCAATAGATATGGGAGTTCATCAAAATTGTGTTTGTTTTCGAATTCTTTGTGCATCTGTGTAATCTGAGGGAAATATGTCTCTAATATTGTCATACATTTGGCAGGAGGTTAGGAAGTGCAGCTCAGTTTCCACCTAATTTTGTGGGCAGTGTACACATACAGTAAGTAGCCTGTCTTCTCTTGAGAGCCAGGTCTGCCTACGGCGGCCTTTCTCAATAACAAGGCTACGCTCACTGAGTCTTTACATAGTCAAAGCTTTCCTAAAGTTTGGGACAGTCACTGTGGTCAGGTATTTTGCCACTGTGTACTCTCTGTTTAGGGCCAAATAGCATTCTAGTTTGCTCTGTTTTTTAATTCTTTACAATGTATCAAGTAGTTATCTTTTTGTTTTCTAATGATTTGGTTGGGTCTAACTGTATTTCTGTCCTGGGGCTCTGTTGGGTCTGTTTGTGTTTGTGAACAGAGCCCCAGGACAAGCTTGCTTCGCAGACTCTTTTCCAGATTCATCTCTCTGTAGGTGATGGCTTTGTTATGGAAGGTTTGGGAATTGCTTCCTTTTAGGTGGTTGGTCTCTTTTCTGGATTTTGATCATTGGCGGGTATCAGCCTAATTCTGTTTGCATGCGTTATTTTGTGTTTTACTTTGTACTCTGAGGATATTTTTCTAGAATTCTGCATGCAGTCTCAATTTGTTGTTTGTCCCTTTTTGTGAATTCTTGGTTGATGAGTGGACACCAGACCTCACAACCATAAACGGCAATGGGTTCTATAATTGACTCAAGTATTTTTAGCCAGATCCTAATTGGTATGTCGAATTTTATGTTACTTTTAATGGCATGGAAGGCCCTTCTTGCCTTGTCTCTCAGCTTGTTCACAGCTTTGTGGAGGTTACCTGTGGCACTGTTGTTAAGGCCGAGGTATGTATCGTTTTTTGTGTGCTCTAGGGCAACAGTGCCTAGACGTAATTTGTATTTGTGGTCCTGGCAACTGGACATTTTTTGGAACACCATTATTTTTGTCTTACTGAGATTACTGTCAGGGCCCAGGTCTGACAGAATCTTTGCAGAAGATCTAGGCAGTGGTTGAAAAAGTACCCAATTGTCATACTTGAGTAAAAGTAAAGATATCTTAATAGAAAATGACTCAAGTAAAAGTAAAAGTCATCCAGAAAATTCTACTTGATTAAACGTTTAAAATATACTTAAGTATCAAAAGAAAATGTAATTACTAAAATATAAATAATTTCTAATTCCTTATCTTAAGCAAACCGTACGGCACAATTTAAAAAAACTTTTATACAGATAGCCAGAAGCACACTCCAACATTCAGACATAATTTACAAACAAAGCATGTGTGTTTAGTGAGTCTGTCAGATCAGAGGCAATAGGGATGACCAGGGATGTTCTGTTGATAAGTGCGTGAATCGTCCTGCTAAGCATTCAAAATGTAATGAGTACTTTTGGGTGTGAAGGAATTTTTTTTGAGTAAAAAGTACATTATTTTCTTTTGGAATGTAGGGAACTAAAAGTAAAAGTACTCAAGAATATAAATAGAAAAGTAAAGTACAGATAGCTAAAAAATCGTCTTAAGTAGTCTTAAATAGTACCCTCCTTGGTTGAGGACAGGCGCACCAGATCATCAGCAAACAGTAGACATTTGACTTCAGATTTTAGTAGGGTGAGGCTGGGTGCGGCAGACTGTTCTAGGGCCCTAAGCAATTTGTTGATATATATGTTGAAGAGGGTGGGACTTAAGCTGCATCCCTGTCTCACCCCACGACCCTGTGGAAAGAAATGTGTGTTTTTTGCCTATTTTAACCGCACACTTGTTGTTTGTTTACATGGATTTTATAATGTCGTAGGTTTTTCCCCCAACACCACTTTCCATCAATTTGTATAGCAGACGCTCAATTCAAATTGAGTCAAAAGCTTTTTGTTTTGATTTGTTTTTTGTAAATTAGGGTGTGCAGGGTGAATACGTGGTCTGTTGTACAGCAATTTGACATTTGCTCAGTACATTGTTTTCACTGACAAAATGTACAAGTCTGCTGTTAATGATATTGCAGAGGATTTGTCCTGCTGTTGATGCATATCCCACGGTAGTTATTGGGATCAAATGTGTCTCCATTTTTTTTTAATTTGTGGTGATCAGTCCTTGTGTCATGCTCACTATCCTCAAACTCCCTGTCATAAATCAAACCAAGGTGCAGCGTGCATGTAGTTCCACATCTTTTAACAGGTAAACAGCAAAGAACGTGATACAACCGAGGTGCACACAAACACACACGGAAAAATAATTACCCACAAAACACAGGTGGGAAAAGGCTACCTAAGTATGGTTCTCAATCAGAGACAAGGATTGACAGCTGCCTCTGATTGGGAACCATACCAGGCCAAACACATAGAAATAGAAAATGTAGAAAAAACACGTAGAATGACCACCCCAACTCACGCCCTGACCAAACCAGAATAGAGACATATAAAAGGAACTAAGGTCAGGACGTGACACCTTGGTTCCAAATATTGTCTCTCTCTTTCTCTCACACATGTTCTGTAAGTGCTGTGGTCCCTGTGGAGTGAGCCATATGCAGAAATCAAACATCTTCAGGATAAACATTCAAATAGAGGTGATTCCTGCATATCACAAAATACGGTTTGTTTTCAAACTGTTCAACCTATAATCCTTAATTGAAACAATAACAAAGCGATCAACCCACCTCAGTTCTGGTAAAAAGCTGAAGGATGGGCCTGGAGAAATGTTTATTTACATTTACATTGTACTGTATGTAAGGCATTTTCTCAGGTTTTATTCCTGTTGACCAGCTGTGTGATAGAAATGAAGTAGAATGTGCTTGAGAGAGAGAGAGAGAGAGAGAGAGAGAGAGAGAGAGAGAGAGAGAGAGAGAGAGAGAGAGAGAGTTAAAGCTGAAACATATTAGATGCATTTTCCAGAAGAGCACACAGCAGTTAAAAAGAACAGAACAATTTCCAACTGTGGTTCCTTATGACAGATGAAAGAGATAGAAAAGTCATTCATTGTGCAAAATATATATTTTTTTTAAAGATACATTCTCACACATAGAAAGTTTGGGATTTCTTCATCTTTATCGTTTGCTGACATCAAGCAATGATCCTAAAGTGGTTGAGTGAGAGAGAAAGCAACAAAAAAAAGAGTGAAAGAGAGAAAGAGAGAGGAGTGTTCTCTTAAATTCGAACGTTTTAATAATGTTATTTTGGCAGCTCCGAGTACAGTTATGGGCCCAGGCTTAATGGCGCCACCTCAATACTCCACCGTGGTTGGGCACTCTCTCAGCACATGGCATTCATTTTTGCCGACTGAGTTACTGTCCCAAATGGTACCCTATTCCCTTTATAGTGCTCTACTTTTGATAGAGCACATAGGGCTCTGGTAAAATGTAGTATACTGTATAGGGAATAGGGTGCCATTTGGGACGGACAAACTCTATGAAATCCTCTCCCTTTCCAGTGGTAAAGAATCAAGATGCTTGCAAAATTACATTGACAATTAGGGGTGGGTGGATCTCCCAGTGAACAGAGCCAAGCCGAGTGTAACCCTGCTGAAGATCAAATGGCTGTGTCAGGGAAGGCCTAACACTGATCATATAAATCATTTAGAATAGGATTCATCCCAAATGGCACCCTATTCTGTATTTAGTGCACTTCTTTTAATCAGGTCCATTAAGTCTCTGTTAAAAAGTAATGCATTTTGTAGGGAATAGGATGCCATTTGGGACATAGCCATATTGTAGTGCGTTTCTGGGCACTTCTATAGACTTGGCCTTAGTTAGGAACAGGCACAACAAATGGAAGAGTCAGTTAATGGTGACACAGATCGTTAAAGTGTATGACATAAGTGATGTTATTAGAACCACTAATCGTCACAGTTCAGGAGTGCGAAGATGGATCAAGTGTTTGTTTCTGCTTTGTTTTTTGGCCATTTCATATTTCATGTTGTTCCAAAAGTGAATGTTGGAGGCGACGCTGCCATTAAAGCAATTTTACAAGGTAAAATCATTCTGAGACATATCTATGACTAAAGTTTGGTTCAGGAGGTGACTCTTATATGGGTGTCTCAAGTATAGTATGTACCTGTATACAGCAGTGATAACACAAGGTAATGAATATTGTTAAGTATGTCATTTGAATAACAGCAGGGATCTCTATAAGAGATCATGTTAAATATCTATAAGAGAATGGTAAAATTACTTAAATATCTTTGTCCCTTTTATTTCCACCAGGAAACTACAGTATTTAAACAACAGTTCCAAGTTAAACTTTCCTTCTCTGAGGAGAGAGGAATTGAGCAGAGTTGGGGAGTAACTGATTACATGTAATCATGTAACACTCTTCTGTTTTCTCAATGACATTCAATTCAGTTTTGAAAAAGGTGCAAGTTTAAGAGTCTGACCAGAAGTCAGAGACCACTAAAATGACACACCAAATGTGTTGGCTGGATTATTTTTGTGTTCTTTTTATGGCCAAAAGTATTGGAAAATAATGAGATTACTTTACCGAGTTTGGGTAATCCAAAAGTTACGTTACTGATTACAATTTTGGACAGGTAACTAGTAACTGTAATGGATTACATTTACTAAGTAACCCACCCAAACCTGGAATTGAGTCACATCTCTTCGGAGAATAACCTCTTTATTTGCAATTAATCCAAACTCCTGAGAGCTCTGTGTTCATTTGGTTTTAAAGAATAGACAGAAGAGTAGACTTACTTAACCTCTAGGCCTTAGGAAAGACACCCATAAATAAATGAACTCAATAATTAACCTACATTTACATTATATGAATTCACAACTCACGTAAACCTACAGTATAAGTCGTTTACCCTAGGAAATTGGGTTGTAAAGGAGGCATGCTAATACAATGTTGCATTTTGCAGTCTATTTTGTGTATGGATAAGTGATGCACAATAAAGTATGAATAAATATAAATGATGCTTGTTACAGTGAACAATATCTACACAAAATGACATCACTAAATGCTGGGCCTTTCGTGTGTATTGCAACATGAGACAAAGTTAGATACAAACACAGTTAACAACATATTTTAATATAATTGCTTGTGTTTGTTCTTAGCGGTGCATTAATCAATGGGTATGTGCTGGAAGACCGCCTTGTCTCCCCCTGATATTAACATTCCCTAGGATATTTCAGTTTGATAGGTACAGATGACAGCTTATGGGCCCTGGCAATTATGGAAATTGATTTGTCCTTCTTCAGTTTGATTTGATTCAGACAATAATAAAATGTATGCAGATGTAATAAGTTTGACAACATGTGCATGCATAAATGGGCTGAAAGTTATTGAAATCTATCAAAGTGCTCATTTGTACTGTACAATGAAGTCTTGGCGCTGTATTTCAATCCGTGGCGGAAATATTGGACAGAGCCAGATTGCAGTTACTTGAGAAACTTCGGGACAGAAGAAGGGACATGACAGCAAAAAGTAGATGCATTAAAATAATGTAACATTTATTTCTGGGACTAAACTGAAGCAAAGCATTCTCTCTCTCTCTCTCTCTCTCTCTCTCTCTCTCTCTCTCTCTCTCTCTCTCTCTCTCTCTCTCTCTCTCTCTGTGTCTCTCTGTCTCTGAAATAAATACATTTGGTAATCTGTAAGAGCCCAGTGTGCTGCTTTTGGCATTTAATCAAAAATTAAATCATATGCACATTTCCAGCAGCCTCAAAAGATAAATGATGCAATATTTCTGTGGAATTTTCTTTAAGAACTTTTACATATGCGTCACACTTTTCCACATGTTCTCCACTTCCCTCCTTGTTTTCCTGAAACTTTCTTCTGAAATTCAGGTAAAATATTCAGAGGCTATTCTCTCTCTTTTTAACTAACATTCCCTCTCTTTCTCTTTCACTATCTCTTCTCAAACACCATCATTTTTTCTGTTTTATTTTGCTTAATATAAAGGCAACAATTATTTGATTTCAGAGTTATGAAAATATAATTGTTATGAGAAAACAAGCAATTTAAGCATTAATTGGTATCATTTTTCATGGAGCTGGCAAGGTACTTACCTCCTTGGCACTTTTCTCCTCATAAATTGCACATTTATGTTCCTGAATGGAGATAAAATTTTCATTTGGTTTTATTTCTCTGTAATTGGGATGCATGTTGTGTACCTGCAAATGGCAAAATCGTTTTATAAACATTACCCACTCATTTGTTTATTCAATTCTGATGTAAGCTTATTGCTTTCCACATGAGCTCCCTGTGCAATTTAGAAGGTACATGACAGAACTTACCGATTAATACAATACATTCAATAGAAACAAATACATGCCTTTCTTCCTCTGTTACACAAACAGATGATTAACTTTAAGCAGTGAAACTGGTTTTGTACACACTGAGTAGATAATAACAGTGTTTAACTTCTTGACACGACCCATCCCTTAAGCGGGATAATTGCCATCAGCAACCACTGAATAGTATAGCGACTCAGTCAAATAATATTACTAAAAATATTCATATTCATGAAATCACAAGTGCAATATTGCAAAACACATCTTAGCCTTTTGTTAATCCACCTGTCGTCTCAGATTTTGAAATTGTGCTTTACAGCGAAAGCAATCCAAGCGTTTGTGTAAGTTTATCGATCGCATGACAAAACATTAAGTACACTTAGCATCAGGTAGCTTGGTCACGAAAATCAGAAAAGCAATCAAATGAATCGTTTACCTTTGATGATCTAGGGGATGTTTTCACTCACAAGACTCCCAGTTACACAACTGTAACGGATGTGAAATGGCTAGCTAGTTAGCGGTGTTCACGCTAAATAGCGTTTCAATCGGTGACGTCACTTGCTCTGGGACCTTGAAGTAGTAGTTCCCCTTGCTCTGCAAGGGCCGCGGCTTTTGAGGAGCGATGGGTAACGATGCTTTGTGGGTGACTGTTGTTGATGGGTGCAGAGGGTCCCTGGTTCGCGCCTGGGTATGGGCGAGGGAACGGTCAAAAGTTATACTGTTACACAACAAATGTTCCTTTTGTTCCATAAAGATTATTTTTATATCCAAAATACCTCCGTTTGTTTGGCGCATTATGTTCAGAAATCCACAGTGAAGAGAGGTCACGACAACGCAGACAAATTCCAAATAATATCTGTAATGACCACAGAAACATGTCAAACGTTTTTTTATAATCAATCCTCAGGTTGTTTTTGAAATATATAATCGATAATACATCAACCGCAAATGTCTTTTACAGCAGGAGAGGGAAAAACAATACCTATCCAAACTCTGTTGCGCGAGCAAAACTCATGTGACCACTTGACGCGATGTTATCGTTCTGGCTCATTTTTCAAAATAAAAGCCTGAAACTATGGCTGAAGACTGTTGACACCTTGAGGAAACGATTAAAAACTAGTCTGGTTGATATCCCTTTTAAATGGAGCAATGAGAGGCTATGGAACATGGAGTTTTCAAAATAGAAGCCACTTCCTGGTTTGATTTTTCTCAGGGTTTCACCTGCAATATCAGTTCTGTTATAATCACAGACAATATTTTGACAGTTTTGGAAACCTTAGAGTGTTTTCTATCCTGATCTGTCCATTATATTCATATTCTAGCATCTGGTCCTGAGAAATGGGACGTTTACTTTGGGAACGTTTTTCCAAACATAAAAAATAGTGCCCCCTAGCTTCAAGAGGTTAGTGCCCCCTAGCTTCCAGCAGATACAGACACATGTAAGTAAACACCTCTGTTGTATAACACATCAATTGTGAGGTAACTGATGTTAATCCTACTGCTGCATCTTGTCTTCTGTGAGTGTCTCCCTGTCCACATCACACCGGAAATGTCCTTTCCATGGGTATTTTGAGGCCTGACATTCCATGATGAAAAGGTTTCAATGAGATCATCATAGATTGCGTCCAGAGGGCTACTGCTGTGCCAGCAAGGAACTTTGGGTAAAATAATGTACCACAAGAGTTTATGTACATAAACAACTATTTGCATACTATGTGATACAATTGGTTTATTAACACACCATTTTATAACACTAAAGCTTTGTCCTGATTGTTACTATATTTGTTAGTATTCATTGGATTAGTTGAAAATGATACATTTCCCATTTGATGTATGGTGAAAGTCTGACTTAAATAACTATGGTATGGTGCTAATCAAAGAAAATGATAGTGAGTTTGCTTGATGGAGATAGGTTCCCAGACACTTTGAGAGGAAGCAATGTACGTATGTGTGTGGTTTCTACCATTGACTATATATGCCCTAATCAATGGTAGAATTCAGTGGTAGAAATGCTTGGCTTGCCGTGTGGGTTTCTTTCCCTCGGGAATGCCACACATTCCATAGAGATTTGATTGTGACATGCAGCTGGTTCCTACTCCAATTCCCAATGGGCTTACACAACCAGGAAGTCTGAATGTACACACACACACACACACACACACCACACACACACACACACACACACACACACACACACACACACACACACACACACACACACACACACACACACACACACACACACACACACACACACACACACAATCTGCATTACAGAAAATTCACTCATGGATTCCGGTTGCTACACATACATACAGTAGCTACAATACAGGTGTGTAGTAACTTGATGTTTAGTAGTGCTATGATACAGATGTAGAATCTTACTTTGTTCACTCTTTTGTTGCTTAGAATGTTTCTGCAATGCAGGAAATGCAGATGAGGTTCGTGATTTACATAAATTCACAGAAAAACCACACAAACACATAACCACCAATCAAGCAGCATTATGGACTAAATGTTTAAATCCTGCTGCTGCAGGATTATTTTGCTGTGACAATATAGGTCAAAATAAGATCCAACATCTGCACACGTTCATGAACTTACAGATTGATGTGTCAAATGACCCTGGAAAGTGGCTGAGGATCCCTCCCAAAGCTACCCAGAGCCGGTTAGGGGAGATAAATCTTAGCTCTCTTTCCACATAAATTAAGTCAGGGCCTTTAATGACATAATGATACAATAATAATAAGGGCTATGCAAGCAATGTGGCTTAGCCTGAATATTTGCAATGGGACACTGGGGGAAGGAGAGAGAGAGGGAGAGACAGAGAGAGGCAGAGAGAGATAAAGGAAAAGTAAACGTGAGAAGAGCAACTATTATAAGAAGAGAGCCCCCTGTACAGACAGTCTGACGCCAGATGGCTTCTTGTAATAAATATTCAACCTTAACTCTGTTCCCATGTAGTTTTTTTCCTCCTCTTTTAGTACGGCTGCCAGCACACCCACACGGATCTGGGCCAGCCAAATGATTACAGTAGAACAAACAAAAAAAGTGCAAAGGAGGAAACGGGCCGACAGGGTCCTGTACACAGTGAGATAGGGAGGCAGTATGTGCTGAAAGCCCTACATTTTTGCATGTGGGAAAGTTAAAACTGTGGGAGGAACAGAAAAGAGAGAGGAGGGAAGAGGATGGAGGGAATGGAGGGAAAGGAGGGAGAGAGGGAGAGAGGGAAGGCAGGGAGAGAGGGAAGGGAGGGAGAGAGGGGAAGGAGGGAGAGAGGGAAGGCAGGGAGAGAGGGAAGGGAGGGAGAGAGGGAAAGGAGGGAGAGAGGGAAAGGAGGAAGAGAGGGAAAGGAGGGAGAGAGGGAAAGGAGGGATAGAGGGAAGGCAGGGAGAGAGGGAGAGAGGGAAGGGAGGGAGAGAGAGAAGGAAGGGAGGGAGAGAGAGAAGGGAGGGAGAGAGGGAAGGGAGGGAGAGAGGGAAGGGAGGGAGAGAGGGAAAGGAGGAAGGGAGGGAAGGGAGGGAGAGAAGGAAGGGAGGGAGAGAGGGAGAGAGGGAAGGGAGGGAGAGAGAGAAGGGAGGGAGAGAGGGAAGGGAGGGAGAGAGGGAAGGGAAGGAGAGAGGGAAGGGAGGGAGAGAGGGAAAGGAGGAAGAGAGGGAAGGGAGGGAAAGAGGGAAGGCAGGGAGAGAGGGAAGGGAGGGAGAGAGGGAGAGAGGGAAAGGAGGGAGAAAGGGAAAGTTAGAAATCCTCTGTGTGAAACACTGAACAGACAGTGTTGCAGCAGAGGCCAATAATTGTTTATATAGTGGAACTGTTTCTGATGTTGTATGATTAAGAAATCCTTGTAAAACAGCATATTTGTAGTTGTGGAGTGCATGTGGAAATGGGTTCCCTAAGGTACTTGTCTGCGCCCCGCGGAAATCGAATTAGCATAAAAGAAAAATCCCCATAAAAATCGGTCAGTTGAAACTAGAATCTCCTCTCCTGAGTTCTCCGTTTTTCTCTACGACCTCCACAAGTATCAGGAGACTCTTCTGTACTGCCGGTCGGACAACTTTTGTCTTCAGCGTCCGAACCGTTTGCGCTACACACTAATCTGTGCAAAGGTGAGACTCTCACAAACATTTACATGTCGGTTGTTTTGCTCCAGGATGCCCACTGGTCTCAAAAGACCCATCTGAAAGTCCCTTCGGTACCAGCTGAAAAAAATGTACTGTATATATGTAAATAATATATATATATACTGTATATGTTTCCTGATATTTCTTATATCTCTCAGATATAGGAGAGACAATTCAGAACAAACCTCATTTCATCTTTTTTTTGGACAATCTGTTCCATGTAAGTGAATCTTTTATTCAATGCATTTGTATGAGTTAGTAGATGTCAGACCAAAAACAAAAGAGTTATTCATACCAGTCGAAGCTTTGGACACACCTACTCATTCAAGGGTTTTTCTTATTTGTACTACTGTATTTTCTACATTGTACAATAATAGTGAAGACATCAACCTTATGAAATAGCACATATGGAAACACGTAGTAAGCAAAATATTTTTATATTTGAGATTCTTCAAAGTAGCCACCCTTTGCCTTGATGACAGCTTTGCGCACTCTTGGCATTGTCTCAACCAGCTTCACCTGGAATGCTTTTCCAACAGTCTTGAAGGAGTTCCCACATATGCTGAGCACTTGTTGGCTGCTTATCCTTCACTCTGCAGTTCAACTCATCCAAAACTATCTCAACTGGTTTGAGGTCGGCTGATTCGTTTGTTGACTTCTGTAATTGTAAAAGTCTTGGTTTCATGCATGTTAGCATCAGACGCTTCCTCCCTAAATTAGATTTGTTCACTGCTTTTGCACACTCCGCCAACCCTGATGTCCTAGCAATGTCTGAATCTTGGCTTAGGAAGGCCACCAAAAATTCTGACATTTCTTTCCCTAACTACAACATTTTCCGCCAAGATCGAACTGCCAAAGGGGGTGGAGTTGAAATCTACTGCAGAGACAGCCTGCAGAGTTCTGTCATGCTATCCAGGTCTGTGCCCAAACTGTTTGAGCTTCTACTTCAAAAATCCACCTTTCCAGAAATAAGTCTCTCACCGTTGCCGCTTGTTACAAACCCCCCTCAGGCCCCAGCTGTGCCCTGGAGACGATATGTGAATTAATTGCCCCCCATTTAAATTCAGAGTTTGTACTGTTAGATGACCTAAACTGGGATATGCTTAACATCCCGACCGTCCTACAATCTAAGCTAGATGCCCTCAATCTCTCCCAAATTATCATGGAACCTACCAGGTATAACCCCAAATCCGTAAACACGGGCACCCTCATAGATATCATCCTGACCAACTTGCCCTCTAAATACACCTCCGCTGTCTTCAACCAGGATCTCAACGATCACTGCCTCATTACCTGCATTCGTAATGGGTCCGCGGTCAAATGACCACTCTTCACCACTGTCAAACGCTCCCTAAAATACTTCAGCGAGCAGGCCTTTCTAATCGACCTGGCCCTGGTATCCTGGAAGAATATTGACCTCATTCCGTCAGTAGAAGATGCATGGTTATTCTTTAAAAGTGCTTTCCTCACCATCTTAAATAAGCATGCCCCATTCAAAAAATGTAGAACCAGGAACAGATAAAGCCCTTGGTTCACTCCAGACCTGACTGCCCTTGACCAGCACAAAAACATCCTGTGGTGTTCTACATTAGCATCGAACAGCCCCCATGATATGCAACTGTTCAGGGAAGTTTGGAACCAACATACACAGGCAGGAAAGGCTAGCTTTTTCAAACAGAAATGTGCATCCTGTAGCACAAACTCACAAAGGTTCTGGGACACTGTACAGTCCATGGAGAGTAAGAGCACCTCCTCCCAGCTGCCCACTGCACTGAGGCTAGGAAACACTGTCACCACCGATAAATCCACAATTTTCAATAAGCATTTTTCTACGACTGGCCATGATGTCAACAAAACTAAGGAGATGATTGTGGACTTCAGGAAACAGCAGAGGGAACACCCCCCTATCCACATCGATGGGACAGTAGTGGAGAGGGTAGTAAGTTTTAAGTTCCTCGGCGTACACATCACAGACAAACTGAATTGGTCCACCCACACAGACAGCATCGTGAAGAAGGCGCAGCAGCGCCTCTTCAACCTCAGGAGGCTGAAGAAATTCGGCTTGTCACCAAAAGCACTCACAAACTTCTACAGATGCACAACCGAGAGCATCCTGGCGGGCTGTATCACCGCCTGGTATGGCAACTGCTCTGCCCACAACCGTAAGGCTCTCCAGAGGGTAGTGAGGTCTGCACAACGCATCACCGGGGGCAAACTACCTGCCCTCCAGGACACCTACACCACCCGATGTCACAGGAAGGCCATAAAGATCATCAAGGACAACAACCACCCGAGCCACTGCCTGTTCACCCCGCTATCATCCAGAAGGCGAGGTCAGTACAGGTGCATCAAAGCTGGGACCGAGAGACTGAAAAACAGCTTCTATCTCAAGGCCATCAGAATGTTAAACAGCCACCACTAACATTGAGTGGCTGCTGCCAACACACTGACTCAACTCCAGCCACTTTAATAATGGGAATTGATGGGAAATTATGTAAAATATATCACTAGCCACTTTAAACAATGCTACCTAATATAATGTTTACATACCCTACATTATTAATCTCATATGTATACGTATATACTGTACTCTATATCATCTACTGCATCTTTATGAAATACATGTATCACTAGCCACTTTAACTATGCCACTTTGTTTACATACTCATCTCATATGTATATACTGTACTCGATACCATCTACTGTATCTTGCCTATGCCGCTCTGTACCATCACTCATTCATATATCTTTATGTACCTATTCTTTATCCCTTACACTTGTGTCTATAAGGTAGTAGTTTGGGAATTGTTAGCTAGATTACTTGTTGGTTATTACTGCATTGTCGGAACTAGAAGCACAAGCATTTCGCTACACTCGCATTAATATCTGCTAACCATGTGTATGTGACAAATAACATTTGATTTGATTTGATACATTCACCTCTGAAGGTAAATAACGTGCTTACATTAAGTAATCTCGCTCTGATTTGTCATCTTGAGGGTCCCAGAGATAACATGTAGCATAATTTTGTTTGATAAAATCTATTTTGATGTAGAAATGTAGGAACTGGGTTCTACAGTTTGATCCCCTGTTTATATGTTCTTTTACCAGATCTAATGTGTTATTAATTACATTCATAAAAATTTAATTGAATTGATTTCACAATAATTTCACCTATAATCATTTCACATTTCCACAAACTTAAAAGTGTTTCCTTTGAAATGGTGTAAATAATATGCATATCCTTGCTTCAGATCCTGAGCAACAGGCAGCTCCAGGATATTTAATTTTTGTCAGAAATTGAAAAAAACATCTGATCCTTAAATAACTTTTCATGTTCAAAACTGTGCACTTTCCTCAAACAACAGCATGGTATTCTTTCACTGTAATAGATGCTGTAAAGTGGACAGTGCAGTTAGATTAACAAGAATTTAAGCTTTCAGCCAATATCAGACATGTCTATGTCCTGGGAAATGTTATTGTTACTTACAACCTCATGCTAATTGCATCAGCCTACGTTAACCGTCTCAACCGTTTTTAACTAGCTAAGGAGTATGCTTAATTAGCCAATCCTTAACAAAGGAGTATGCTTAAATAGCTAAGGAGTATGCTTAACTTGCCAATGAGTATGCTTAACTAGCCAAGGAGTATTCTTAACTAGCTAAGGAGTATGCTTAAATAGCCAAGGAGTGTGATTAACTAGCTAAGGATTATGCTTAACTAGCCATGGAGTATGCTTAACTAGCTAAGGATTATGCTTAACTAGCTAAGATTTATGCTTAACTAGCCAAGGAGTATGCTTAACTAGCCAAGGAGTATGCTTAACTAGCCAAGGAGTATGCTTAACTAGCTAAGGATTATGTCTAACTAGCCAAGGAGTATGCTTAACTAGCCAACAAGTATGCTTAACTAGCCAAGGAGTATGCTTAACTAGCCAACAAGTATGCTTAACTAGCCAAGGAGTATGCTTAACTAGCCAAGGAGTATGCATAACTAGCCATGGATTATGCCTAACTAGCCAAGGAGTATGCTTAACTAGCCATGGAGTATGCTTAACTAGCCAAGGAGTATGCTTAACTAGCTATGGATTATGCTTAATAACTAGCCAAGGAGTATGCTTAACTAGCTAAGGAGTATGTTTAACTAGCCAAGGAGTATGCTTAACTAGCTATGGATTTTGCTTAACTAGCCATGGATTATGCCTAACTAGCCAAGGAAAGAAAGAAGCCACATCCCCCAACAACATTTTGTTTTTCAAGCTTGATAACTTGCAGTGGATGCTTTGAATTCACAATATTCTGATCTCTTTTTAGTTCTTTGTTCTCTGCAATTGCAAGGAGCCGGGCATTGAAGAGCCTCCATGGGTGATTCTCTTTGTTATTTTTGGATGACAGTGTTCCAGGGTCGAGTTCAAAGACTTTTGTTTCAGGATAGTTTGACAAATGAGCCAACACAACAATGTCTGAGATAAAATAAATGCTGAAAGTTCAGTAAAGCACTTAAATATTTGGTGAGACCACCAACACTTCACTTCATTGGGGCCACACACTGTGTGTGTGTGTGTGTGTGTGTGTGTGTGTGTGTGTGTGTGTGTGTGTGTGTGTGTGTGTGTGTGTGTGTGTGTGTGTGTGTGTGTGTGTGTGTGTGTGTGTGTGTGTGTGTGTGTGTGTGTGTGTGTGTGTGTGTGTGTGCGTGAGTGTGTATTTTATTTATCTGGTTCTCTGGATGTTTTGATAAACCCACTAACATGAGGCTAACTTTTCCTCAAGAACATGTTATTCTTAATTAGGAAAGGGCAACAGACTCGTAATGGTGAGGATTTGACTATTTCTACAGTGCTATCGCAGCCATCAATGGCCTAGCTATGATGCCAAACCAAATCTTCCTTCCTGTTTCTGCTTCCCAAACCCAGGGCTCTGTTTAGTAGAAAGAAAACGTTTCGAAATAGGGAGGTACTGACTAACCTTGTCCATTGAGGAATCAGATTTGTACTTTCAGATTTGCTACGGTGTGCCATAATGAACACATCCCAGGTGATCTTCAGCAGCTGAACAGACAATCTTACCCAGAATCCTCCATTGACCTGGCTCAGACCCCCTTTCCTTGCTTTAATTCCTTCTTTGTCTTTGTATTTTTTTGCCTGAGGAAACCAACCGTGGCAGCGAGGCAAATAATATGGAATTAAAAACGAAATTCTTCAGGCCTTATCCTAGCAACAGGCTCATCACCATCTGTTCAGAGAAACACAGCTAGAGTGGCTGTCATTATGGTGCAACAGTCTTTGTGCCTCCTCCATCACCTGTGAGAGGAACAGGAGATGCAGACAGACAGAGCCCTATACCCCTTCCTATTTTCTTCTGTCTTTAAGATAAACTATCCTTATTAAAATCTCCAATGCCCTCACCCCTCCCTTTCCCTTCCATAGGAATATTCATAGTTCAATATTGGGAAATTAGTCTGTCTGCTGAGGGATTTGACAAATACGACCGGCTTTCACAGGAAAATATTTTGCCACATTTTTCTTGATGTGAAAATGATGACATTGAAATGAATCTGTCAGAATTTATGGACAGCGAATACACGTTGGTTGAAACTAATGCGTATCTATAAGCTAAGTGCGTGTGTGTGTGTGTGTGTGTGTGTGTGTGTGTGTGTGTGTGTGTGTGTGTGTGTGTGTGTGTGTGTGTGTGTGTGTGTGTGTGTGTGTGTGTGTGTGTGTGTGTGTGTGTGTGTTGACGCTGTATTTAAGCCCAAGTGATAGACAAGTTTAGATGGGTGCCATTAGCTCCTTGCACTGTATAATGACCTTGTAATCATTTTAAATAGCAATTTTGCTTTCCAAGGTGTGTGCCACACCGCAGCTTTTGCAAAAGCCCCCTAATGCATTCTAACAGGAATCATTATTTAATCTCTGCCATCCAAACAGCTCTCTCACCGTAGCGACACCCCCGCTTCCATCCAGACCATAATATCCAGACCTGGGTTGACTGTGACTATGTCTACTGCTCATCGCCATCTCTGTGTTATCACAGGAATGCTCAAATAAGGCTTATATCTCCATGCACCAGTAAGACAGACAGGGGAAGTAGAGATGGAAAACTATTTAACAGAGCAGCTTATTTCATTTCCTGATTATATAGTTTGCCTAAATTCCTGTCCCCTCGTTCATTGGTTCACCTACCTGAAACATTTTAGCAGCCCAATCCCAACAGGTCCTGCGTTAGGGCCAGGCCATTTCTGAGGGGTCTAAACAAACTCCTTCCACATGACTAAAAAGGAAGTCACAAAATATTTGGTGAGCAGATAATGCCTGCCTTGAGCCCCAGTAGAGGCGAGGCATTATCTCCCCGGTTGACATTAGCTATGAGGAAATCTAACCCTCCCTGAGTTTTTGTTCCCACTCATAACAAACCTGTTGGCTGTCTAGGTTTATCATTCTCACAGATCTAAACAGCACAGGGAAGAGGGAACTGACCGATAGAAGCCCCTGGTACACAGGAAGGACTTAATTCACACAGAATTAGTACACAACTTGCAATTTAGACAGCTGCCTGCCTACAACCAGGCCTACAACCAGGCCTAGTTCGCTGTGTGTGTCAATTCAAGGCCCTGCATGTGTGTTTGGTGGTTCTTGTCATGATACATATTACTCTTTTTATCAGTCAAATAGAATATGTTTGGACTGGGATTCTTTTTGTTTTCATGTATGGGTGAAAGCTCTACTTTCACCTGCTCAAATCCCACCTAGAAGTGAACTGTCACACCAAAAAAATCAAAAAGGTTTATATTGTGATGAGTTGGGTTGCATTTAGTAAAGTGAATATTGCACATTTCTAGGACCCTTGCCATGGACTAATAAAAACTGAAATAGCCTCAGTACCATGTGAGTGAACGTGCTGGAGAGATTGATTTACTTAAGAGTGACCCTTGAAAATATATACTCTCATTTACAACTAGATTTAATGAAATTAACTCAAAAAGGAGAATGCAGGGCAGAGTAGTTGTAACCTCTCTGGGGAAATGTTGCTTTCTGAATCCCAGGTCTATGATAAAAATGGATTTACAGTCTGATTGAAATATACTTATGACGTGAGTTTTCTTCATATATTTGCTTTGAGTTTTTTCTCCAGAAAACCTGAAAATTGTTTTCAATCTTTTTTTTGTAAGAATAGAAGCTGATTAGCAATACCAACTAGTATAAAACGGCTTGGGCCTTTTGTGTTGTGGTGTATTACATTAGGCATATTGTAATGAAGGAGGCAGGGCTGAACAAGGGAATGCAGATGTCTCTTCATCAGCAGCAAAAGAGGCGGACCCCACCTTTAATGACAAGGTAAAGGGGCTTTGATGACTGAATTAATTCCTAATCCTTTGGCACAAACCTCTCAACACGACCAGAGCCTTGTAGTGGGAGGTACTTCCTCAGACTTCTAAGAGATTTCCCGAAGGCATGCATAACATGCTCAAGACTTTTTGTTGCTGATCCAAATCAGATTTTTATTTTTTTTATTTTTTTGCCCAGAAGCCACTTAAAGGCAACTTTGTTCAATTGATTAAGTCTGGGGTAAATTGGTCGTAATGTGTGACTATCTTATGTTACATTATTATATTTTAAAAGCCATCCTCCACTTTCTCCCTTTTTCCTCTCTATGCCAAATGTGAAGCTAAGCCTTATAGTGTAACTTGATTTCACTGTAACCAGCTTGCGAATTACAGGGGACCAGGGGGGGGGGGCTCAGCCCTTCAAATGAGACATGAGCTCCCTTAAATACAAAACAAAGTAAAAAAAAATGTTGCGGGGGTCTCTTCTCCTATTTGTTTAAAATGCAATTTTGTACTGCTACAGTGGTAAGTATGAAAATTCCAAATTAAACGAACACCCCCACCTTTCTGTCGTGGTTAAAACCAGTTACAGTTGGTTCAGGTTCTTTCAATCGCATTCATCTCTCTACTCTGCTTGTCTGCCTCTGTCTGTCTTGAGCTTTCGCTAGCAAACTTGCAACAATTGTGTCCACTAGGTCCAGCTTGGTAGCGAACTTGCAACAGTACCATCTGGGTCCAGTACTCTATCAAACTTGGGTAACACTTTACCGTAGGTGTCCTTATTCATTCAAGTATTTATAACAGCTATATAACATATTATAACATTTGTCATAAGCTGTCATAAGTCGTGTTAAATAGTTATGAGTAATGGTATACAATGTTATAAAAGTAGTTATAATGGTTGTTATAGATTACTGTTCATCCTATTGTCATATGCTCTTATGACAACTGTTAATAACAATTGCTATTACACAGACTGCGTGTCAACTTATGTCATATGTTATTACATATTACATGGCGTTATATAATTGACCTCTGAACTCTGTGTCACATTATCACATTGAAGGGAATGATGTGCGTCATAACCTTGTCATGTGCCGTTATAGCACAAACACCTTAAGTAAAGTGAAATGAATTTGAGGTGTTATAAAACAGTTATAAATGTGCTTAATACCACACGACGAGTTGAGAGTATCACCAAACCACGCAGGATCTCAAAGAAACATGGACAAACGGGAGCAATGGACGTATCAAACTCTGGGGCACAACAGAATTAGCGAAAGCTGTGAAAAAAAGGAAGTTGTGCAGGCTACAGTAACAGTGACATAAATGGGGAAGGTAGCTAGCTCACTAAGAAATTGCAACATGTAGCTCTCTGGGAACAGGGTTGGAGAGTCCTGCTCTACACAGTCCAAACACACTGTTTTTTTTTACACTCATTTGAAAGTATTGGCACTGGGCTCCCGAGGGGCACAACGTTTTTTAGGCACTGCATCTCAGTGCTTGGGGCGTCACTACAGATACACTGGTTCATATCCAGGCTGTATCACAACCAGCCGTGATTGGGAGTCCCATCGGGCGGTGCACAATTGGCCCAGCGTCGTCCGGGTTTGGCCGGTGTAGGCCGTCATTGTAAATAAGAATTTGTTCTGACTTGCCTAGTTACCCCTCCTGTTATGTTGTGGGTCAATTTGGCCCATATCCACTTTTCAGTTGTCTAAAATACTAGTTAACCTCTCTTTTTCTCCATGAAATTAAAGTACATTTATAGGGACATGAACCCAACTTCAAAATGTGTTGTGGAATGTCTGCGTAGATTTTGTATCCAAACATGATGTTGTGGGTCATTTTGACCCGGAGGTGTTCATGTGTATAGATATTTGCACCTGTCCAAAATAAACAACTGTCTTTGACGTATGTTGTTTTGACTGGTTGTGGTTGCACTTTTATGTTTGGCTGAAAAGGAGTTTCCCCAAGCGTCTCCTTCTCAGTGTGAGAGCAGCAGATCTCTGACACAGACACTCAAAAATGAGCTCCAAAAGATTTTCGGTCAATGAAGCCTTATCAAATTCTGCATTGTGAATAGGGTTTTTGAAATCAAATATTCTTGTATTTCTTCTTTCTGAAAGGTCTGACAAGACAAAATAAAGTTTTGACCATTTTTACTTGATTCTTTGACTGTCTTGAGTGTGTTTAAACTGTGCGGGTCAATCTGACCCATACCACAATGGACGTAATTGTTTTTCAGCAAAGCACAAGGGTTAAATAAAGGTTCAATTTAAAAAAAAAAAAAAATATGTGAAAGCTAGCACGCCATTCATTCACCTGTACGGCCATGACATGAGCACTAGCAGCCCCACTGTGCCCCCATCAATGCATAGCTAGCTTACTAAGTAGAGCGAGTGCTAGTGTAACAGTATAACTTTAGACCGTCCCCTCGCCCATACCCGGGCGCAAACCAGGGACCCTCTGCACACATCAACAACAGTCACCCTCGAAGCGTCGTTACCCATCGCTCCACAAAAGCCGCGGCCCTTGCAGAGCAAGGGGAACTACTACTTCAAGGTCTCAGAGCAAGTGACATCACCAATTGAAACGCTATTTAGCGCGCACCGCTAACTAAGATAGCCGTTTCACATCCGTTACACTCACCCCCCTTTTGACCTCCTCCTTTTTTCCGCAGCAACCAGTGGTCCGGGTCAACAGCATCAATGTAACAGTATAAGTTTAAACCGTCCCCTCGCCCATACCCGGGCGCGAACCAGGGACCCTCTGCACACATCAACAACAGTCACCCTCGAAGCATTGTTACCCATCGCTCCACAAAAGCCACGGCCCTTGCAGAGCAAGGGGAACTACTACTTCAAGGTCTCAGAGCAAGTGACGTCACCGATTGAAACGCTATTTCGTGCGCACTGCTAACTAAGATAGCCGTTTCACATCCGTTGCACTAGCTAAGTTTAGCTAGTTAGCTACAGCAGGAGGAATCCCAAATTATAAAGCTAACTTTGCAGCACATCACACAATACATTCCCTTTCACATACACTTTATTAAATGCAATTGCTTTTTTATCATATTACACATTGTTTAACTCAATCTAACAAATGATATCTTTACATGTTCTTCACTGTTGGTTTGCCATGGGTTGATCATCTCCCTTCCCATGTGTCATCGTTGTTGTTATGATGGTAAGTCCAACCCTTCTTCTTCATATTTCACCAATATGATTCACTGACACAAGAGCACTGTATACATTTTCAGCAGATCTGAAAACTTTCCATTTGTGTCAGCAATCATATAGTTGAAACTTCATGGACTGTTTGGAGATAAAATTAAAAGTTATTTAGAGCTCTTATTCCAGCTAATCATATCGCTGAATTGGAAGAAGAAAAGTGGGAAGAATATGTCTTCCTTTGCCTGCTACGTTAGGTTATGACTAACATAACACTGGAGAAGAGACAGATGTCGGCTCATGTAGCTAGCAAACCTAGCCACAGCAAATAACATGGATAAAAATAACGTTAGCTACTTAGAGTTAAATAGATGAAAAGGCAATTGCATTTAAAGTGTAAGTGAAAGAGGATGTTAAAATATAATGTGCTACAAAGGAAGTTTCCACCTGTAGCTAGTGAGGTTAGCTGGCTAGCACTAAAAGATGGCTACGTAGGTAGCTAGCCATCGGTGGGTCAACAAAATGTTGCAAATGCAATACCAACATCAACTGCTTAGCTAGATAGCTAGTTACCTGACTAAGTAGTTATGTTTTCAGAATATATTTGTCATTGAGTATGTTTACATGCACAGTGCCACGACTTCTCTTTTTATGAAAAAGGTACATTTGTCAGCAAGATGCATCGATTAATTCAGGCTAGGCCTCATGACAATCGCAACATTTCATGACATTTCGGGGTGTTTTGCAGCAGATGTCTCGTTCCCATCATCAAATGGCGGGTGCACAGTGCACTGTTTGGATGCTGTAATTATTTTGGAGTGGACGAACGTGCACAGGTAGCCTACTTTTTTTAAGTGATTAGTTTGACAATCAGATGAAAACATCATGACTTGTTGTGATTATGCCACGTTAAAATGTTTACCATTAAAATGCATGTCTTTATTAGTTCCATAGATGTCACGATATAATTCACACTGAGTGTAACTTTACCCTTCTATATTAACACAGCTACTCTATGCATATTCCCCATTTTTCAGTGCAGGTATAGTATACCGACTATTTTCAATGCGTTTCTAGCAGTACTACTTACATTAAAATCCATGTCTGCAGTTTGTTTTAAAAAAGATGCAGAAGGACACTTCAAAATAATACACGTTTATCTTATCCATGTACACCACCATTTTAAAGCACTGTACTCAGTCTCCCACATTAAGCACTAACCTTTGAATGAAAGATCAGGCCTTAGAGGGTCGGAAATATGTGGTGAATAACAAAGCAAGTGGAGTACTTGTTAGTAATGTCATCCTGTTAGAGCTGAAACAAAGCTACACACATTTACAAAGCAGAGGAATTACGACCATAATCGGTCTTGTCATTTCCACAGCAATTTTACTCCTGAATACTTCGTTTTAGGCAGGAATTCATAAAAATTGCATGCGCTTCAGGTGCTGCAGAGTTCACCCTTTTCCACTCATCCCTGCCCGGAGCCCTCGCTGCTCCCTTTCTTATTATCAGTTAATAATTATTTTTAATTCAAGCAAATTAGCAAACTTGACTGTGTTAGAAAGTCCAGAATCCTGCTGCGGGCAAAGAAGGGGCTAAATGGCAGAAATTCCACCCTGAGCAAAGACGCATGAAGCACAACATTGTGTCCACCACAAAAGCTGCTCTGTAGTTTTGGTCCTTTCTAATTGAATTAGCCCAAGAGGTAGCGCATTAATTTGCCAAGAATTCTTCTGATGCAGAAAGCTGCCCCTAGTGCAGAGAGGGGAGGAAGGGAGGAGAGAAGTAGGAGAGGTGAACCTTCATGCTGCAGCGATGTGGCTCAAGAGGAGGAAAAATAAAGGGACTTTCTGAGTGTTGGGGATGGCTGAACTGTGAACCTACACTGAGATCTTGCTGTTTTTATTACGCCATTTTTGTAACTTGTAAGACCAGGATTGGTCTACAGTACATCATTGTTGTCACTGTGATATATCTATTTATTGACAACATTTAAGAATTAATTAAACACAAATCAAACCCCCCCCACCCTAAAAAAATGTGAATGCTTGAAGTCTTGCCATAGTGTAATAACATTCCCACTAGATTTCAATTTCATTTTAAACACTGTAGTTGTTGTATAACTGTGTCAGAAATTATGATGATATATAATTGAATAAATGCATTTTTGAGAGGATTTTGGATTCTGAAATACACTGTTGTCAAAGAGAGAGGCCTCAGTTTTATCCGAGACAGTAAACTGTGTCAGCAAGAATAATGTACAATGCAACTGAATCAGTACATCAGTTCAACATACATCATTAAAGCCTTGCTCCTCTGTTGGACAGATATTTTTGGTTTATAATATCTAGACATTGTCTATCATAAATTGTACTATAGTACATTATGCTGGGATAGATTCTGGACATACTAAAGATCTGTCTTTAATCACATTGCTATTAAGTTCTCCTGATTGTCCTTGCATAGAAAATTAAATGTTCCATTGCGATAAACTAGCTCTAATCATGATAATGTGCATTTTTAAAATGTAATTCAATTATCATGCAACCTTTCAGACAAGTGTACATTGAGAGAATTTGATAGTATTAATTTGTGCGCTATCACAGAGCGGTCCCTTTGATAATCTTTCATCGCAAAACACTCTTCCCTGATTATACCAAAGTGAAGAGGCCCACACCATAGTTATAAAAAGGTCACGTCACATCTTGCAATTAGAGCACTTCCAATTGTTCTCCCCATAAGAGGGACCCTACAGAGTAGCATTTAGTATGCAATGTGCTCCATTTGGCTTAGTCACCATGGTATATACTTTTTGGCTGTCTGACATACTGTCAGGGCAGGTGGGGCAGAGCCACATACAAACATGGTCTCTTTTTTGCTTTCTTTAGTAAGGCATTTATGCTGTTGCATAAATTATGCAATATGCCAGGGAGATGT
Source organism: Oncorhynchus masou masou (assembly GCF_036934945.1). Classification (NCBI taxonomy): domain Eukaryota; kingdom Metazoa; phylum Chordata; class Actinopteri; order Salmoniformes; family Salmonidae; genus Oncorhynchus; species Oncorhynchus masou. The sequence goes on along the minus strand of NC_088218.1, from coordinate 25,774,630 downwards.
GTATACTGTAGCTCATAAAGTAATAATAAGTGTATGTTGTGTAGTAAGCTGTTAGTAGCCAATTGTGCCTCACCCTAATAATTTGGTCCCTTTTCCCCACATAATTTTGCCTACTGTTCTGACTTTGTGGTGCACATGTAGCCTATAGCTTGTGTTTTCGAGAAATGTCATCATCAAATATTGTAAGAGCTTTCATTGTCTGCTTATATGGCCCCTTTATTTATCTTGCTGTTCTGACTTGGTGTACAGGGAGAATACTGTAAGAATGGCCCATGTTCTGAATTCTGATGCTGTACATTGCAAAAGTGCTGAACAAATAGTTACATTGACTACGTCCATCCTAGCTCACTCATTAATGTCTTAATCGAAATTACGAATTGCCTCTTATCTAGTTGTTGTCACCTTATACCACAGTTTGTACGTCTCAATAGTCTGTTGAAACCACATTTCTTTAAGCAAGTCAGCCATATCAGCTACTGTATGTTTTTTTTAAGGCAGTAACTGAGTCTGAATGAACTGTTTCACTGCCAGAGAAGGCTCCGCTGGTAGCCTGGTGTAACAACGGTAAGGTCTTGGGACTGCTGTTGGGACAGCTTGATGTAGGCCCTAACAGTTTGTGTGCACCGTGTGTGATCATTATAGTCCAATTAATGTATTGTTTAGTGTTGTGTAGTGACTTTGCTGGCATGCATCTAAATTCCTCCACCAAGACGTAAATGCTAATGTTGCCACTGCATACTGTACATGGCCAATCCAGTGTACTTTGTTTCTCACTTAACACTTCACCTGAAACCGTTCCTCAAAACACATCAAAAGTGGACATAGAATAGAAGCTCACTTTGTCTTCAAGGGGAGGTATGGAGAGTATCAAGTTAACTCTGGATATGCAACACGCAGCTCAACCTTACGTGATCCATTTTGTGAGAGTATGGCACAGTTAAGGTATCTATAATTAATATAACTCACAGCCCACTACGTCTTGTGAACACGGGTTGTGAAGAGTGGTGCATTTGTTTCGTACACAAGCAATGTTGTTTTGCCTCTCCCATAGGCAGACATCGCTGCATTGATGTCGTCCCTGGCCCTTTTTGTCCACGAGACAAGGTACATATCCACCGGAGAGGTAAAAGCATGAGTATATGAAAGAGATACGGGGCTCAACAAGATGAATTATTTACAGGAGTATGTTGGAACAGGTACGGAAATAATCCTCCAGGAAAGCGAGAGTGGATATCTTTCTCACCGTCACTCTCTATCTCTATCTCTCTTTTACTGTCTCTGTCTCTGTCTCCCTCTCGTTCCGTTTCTCTCTCACACCATCTCTCTCTCTTCCTCTATATCTCTCTCTCTCTTTTACTGTCTCTGTCTCTGTCTCCCTCTCTTTCCCTTTCTCTCTCACACCATCTCTCTCTCTTCCTCTATATCTCTATCTCTCTTTACTCTTCCTCTATATCTCTATCTCTCTTTTACTGTCTCTGTCTCCCTCTCGTTCCCTTTCTCTCTCACACCATCTATCTCTCTTCCTTTCATCTCTCTCTCTCTCTTTTACTGTCTCTGTCTCTGCCTCCCTCTTTCCCTTTCTCTCTCACACCATCTCTCTCTCTCTCTCTCTCTCTCTCTCTCTCTCTTCTCCCTCTCTCTCTCTCCGTCTTCCAACCTGGGAAAGTAGTAATATAGTAAACGTAAACTTGTCTCCCTCCATTTAGTGCATGTTATGTTTCGTATTGGAACGTATTTAATTTGTGGAGATCCATCATCGTCCATCACTTCATTAAAATATGTTTACAAATTACCATTCATATGATATGTTACGAAAGTAAATGTGTACAATATGTTAGACATTTGCAAGACAAATCAAATCATTTTTTATTGGTCACATACACATGGTTAGCGGATGTTAATCCGAGTGTAGCGAAATGTTTGTGCTTCTTAGTTCCGACAGTGCAGTAATATCTAACAACTAATCTAACAAATTCACAACGACTACCTTATACAAAGAAATGTAAAGGGATGAATAAGAAAATGTTCATATAAATATATGGATGAGCGATGGCCGTGCGGCATAGGCAAGATGCTGTAGATGGTAGAGAATACAATATATATGAGACGAGCAACATAGGATATGTAGACAATATTAAAGTGGCGTTATATTAAAGTGAATAACGATACCTTAATTAAATCCATTTAATGCATTTATTAAAGTGACCAGAGATTTGAGTCTGTATGTTGGCATCAGTCACTCTATGTTAGTGATGGCTGTTTAACAGTCTGTGGCCTTGAGATAGAAGCTGTTTTTCAGTCTCTCGGTCTGAGCTTTTATGCACCTGTACTGACCCCGCCTTCTGGATGATAGCCGGGTGAACAGGCAGTGGCTCAGGTGGTTGTTGTCCTTGATGATCTTTCTGGCCTTCCTGTGACATTGGGTGCTGTAGGTGTCCTGGAGGGCAGGTAGTTTGCCCTGAGTAATGTGTTGTGCAGACCGCACTACCTTCTGGAGAGTCTTGCGGTTGTGGGAGGAACAGTTGCCGTACCAGCCCGACAGAATGTTCTCGATTGTGCATCTGTAAAAGTTTGTGAGTGTTTTAGGTGACAAGCCCAATTTCTTCAGCATCCTGAGGTTGAAGAGGCGCTGTTGCGCATTCTTCACCATGCTGTCTGTGAGGGTGGACCATTTCAGTTTGTCCGTGATGTGTACTGAGGAACTTAAAACTTTCCACCTTCTCCACTACTGTCCCGTAGATGTGGATGGGGGGATGCTCCCTCTGCTGTTTCCTGAAGTCCACAATCATCTCCTTTGTTTTGTTGATGTTGAGTGAGAGATTATTTTCCTGACACCACACTCCGAGGGCCCTCACCTCCTCCCTGTAGGCCGTCTCGTCGTTGTTGGTAATCAAGCCTACCACTGTAGTGTCGTCTGCAAACTTGATGATTGAGTTGGAGGCGTGCATGGCCACGCAGTCATGGGTGAACAGGGAGTACAGGAGAGGGCTGAGAATGCACCCTTTTGGGCACCCAGTGTTGAGGATCAGCGGGGTGGAGATGTTGTTTCCTACCTTCACCACCTGGGGGCGGCATGTTAAAGTCCAGGAGCCAGTTGCACAGGGCGGGGTCGAGACCCAGGGTCTCGAGCTTAATGACGAGTTTGGAGGGTAATATGGTATTAAATGCTGAACAGCATTCCTACATAGGTATTCCTCTTGTCCAGATGGGATAGGGCAGTGTGCATTGTGATGGCGATTGCGTCTTCTGTGGACCTATTGGGGCGGTATGCAAATTGGAGTGGGTCTAGGGTATCAGGTAGTGTGGAGGTGATATGATCCTTGACTGGTTTCTCAAAGCACTTCATGATGACAGAAGTGAGTGCTACGGGGTGATAGTTATTGAGTTCAGTTGCCTTAGCTTAAGTGGGGACAGGAAAATTGTGGCCATCTTGAAGCATGTGGGAACAGCAGACTGGGATAGGGATTGATTGAATATGTTTGTGAACACACCAGCCAGCTGGTCTGCACATGATCTGAGGCCGTGGCTAGGGATGCCGTCTGGGCCGGCAGCCTTGCGAGGGTTAACACGTTTAAATGTTTTACTCACGTTGGCCAAGGAGAAAGAGAGCCCAAAGGCTTTGGTAGTGGGCCGTGTCAGTGGCACTGTATTGTCCTCAAAGCGAGCAAAGAAGTTGTTTAATTTGTCTGTGAGCAAGACGTCGATATCCGTGACGGTGCTGGTTTTCTTTTTGTAATCCGTGATTGACTGTAGACCATGCCACATACGTCTCATGTTATTGTCTGAGGATACCCGGAACATATCCCAGTCCACGTGATCGAAGCAATCTTGAAGCATGGAATCCGATTGATCAGACCAGCGTTGGATAGACCCGAGCATGGGCGTTTCCTGTTTTAGTTTCTGTCTATAGGTTGGGAGCAACAACATGGAGTCATGGTCAGATTGCCGAAGGGAGGGCAGGGGAGGGCTTTGTATGCATTGCGGAAGTTAGAGTAGCAATGGTTGAGAATGCTACCAGCTCATGTCACGCTTAGATTAGCTTTAATTTAAATCCCCATCTACAATAGATGCAGCATCAGGATATACGGTTTCCAGTGTACATAGAGTCCAGTAAAGTTCCTCCTGGGCCATCCAGGTATCTGCTTGGGGGGGGCGGGGTATACATGGCTGTGACTATAATCAAAGAGAATTCTCTTGGTAGATAATGCAGTCGGTATTTGATTATAAGGAATTCTAGGTCAGGTGAACAAAGGACTTGAGTTCCTGTATGTTGTTATGATTACACCATGAGTCCTTCATCATAAGGCATGCACCCCCGTCCTTCTTCTTACCAGAGAGATGTTAGCTTCTGTCGGCGCGATGCGTGAAGAAACCGTGTGGCTGTACCGACTCTGACAACATATCCCGAGTGAACCATGTTTTCCGAGAAACAGAGAACATTACCATCTCTGATCTCTCTCTGGGAGGCAACTTGTGCCCTAATTTCATCCACCTTGTTGTCTAGAAATTGGACATTGGCGAGTAATATGCTCGGAAGAGATTGATTTTGTGCTCGCCTTCTAAGTCTGACCAGTATTCCTGGTCGTAATGTTGGTAATTGACGTCGCTTTTATATCCAATAGTTCTTCTCGGCTGTATGTAATAACACTTGAGATTTTCAGGGCTAACAATGTAAGAAATAATACATAAAAAAAACTAATTACTGCTTAGTTTCCTAAGGACCTGAAGTGAGGCGACCATCTCTGTCGGCGCCATATCATACGAATTCCATTTTGTTGTGGCTAATGTTAGCTAGGCCAGGGGTTATGGGAGGTTAAGGGTAGGGTTAGAGGAAGAGTTAGCTAACATTCTTTGTAGTTTGAAAGTAGCTAAAAAGAAGCATGTAGTTGCAAATTTAGCTAATTAGCTACAATTATAAAGTTGTCCTTGATGTGATTCAAACATGCAACCCTTGGGTTGCTAGGCATTCACATTAAACGCCCACCCATCCTCCCTGACTGACCTCCCTCTTTTCTTTTTTGTCTTAAAATCCCAGTGCGGTCAAAAATGTCATTTTCCTGTGATTTATACACACTTTCACAATATGAGGTTGGAATAATACTGTGAAATTGTGAAAATTATGATAATGCCTTTTTTCTATTTGTTCAGTGTAACAGCTGTTTGAAAAGACTGCCTGAAATATCAGCCTGTCTTGCTAGGATGGAGTTTTGGCCTTCCATGGTGATGTCACTACACAGTGAATTAGTTAATAGACCAATAAGAAAGAGATTTCCAAACCTCTCTGCCAATAACAGCTAATTTTAGTTTCCCCCTACCCACTCAGACCACTCCCAGACTGTCTTAGCAAAATCCTTGCTTGAGAAATTGCCTTTTGCTACGAAACAACTTTTGTTTATATTTGAACATTTGAATTGAAAACAATAATAGAAAGGTACTTACTTGTTACCCAGAAATGATTTAATATTTAGATTTTTAAAAACAGCTGCATTGGACCTATGGGAACCATCTGTCTTATGTAACCATACCAAACGTAACAAAATGTATCATACTGATTTGAGTGTCACAGACTTACATTTAATATGTTACGTCTAGTCTTTGAGGCCAGGCTGCTCCCTCTCCCACTCTTCTGTCACATCCTCCTAGACAAGAACTTGTGAGTGAAGAGAGCGAGTGCTCTCTAAACATATCACCCCAGTGCAGGATAAAATATTAAAGGTTATTGGTTAGCGTGAGAGCATGCCCTCGGATAGCACTGAGAGGAGCAGGTAAACTTTCCTCTCTCTTTCAGGGTAGACAGGTTGAGATATCGGACACTAGTAAATATTAGATGCAAGTGTGTGTTAGCCAAGGATGTTCTCTTCTTGTTCATCTTCTTGGCTCAAGGTTCCCTGCATTTTACTCTTGGAATCAACTCAATTATAGAAGTATATTTTAGAAAATACATTTTAGTGTGAGACATATATAGACTTACCATTAAATCATCCATGACTTACCATTTACGCAGGATGTAAAAACAAAAGACATATGCCATCTCCTACATGATACACTACATGACCAAAAGTTCGTCAAACATCTCATTTCAAACCATGGGCATTAATATGGAGTTGGTCCCTCCTTTGCTGCTATAACAGCCTCCACTCTTCTGGGAAGGCTTTCCACTAGATGTTGGAACATTGCTGTGGGGACTTCCTTTCAGCCACGAGCATTAGTGAGGTCGGGCACTGATGTTGGGCGATTAGGCCTGGCTCTGCGTTCCAATTCATCCCAAAGGTGTTCAGTGGGGTTGAGGTCAGGGCTCTGTGTGGGCCAGTCAAGTTCTTCCACACAGACCTCGACAAACCATTTCTGTATGGACCTCACTTTGTGCATGGGGCATTGTCATGCTGAAACAGGAAAGGGCCTTCCCCAAACTTTTGCCACAAAGTTGAAGTGCAGAATTGTCTAGAATGTCATTGTATGCTGTAGTGTTAAGATTTCCCTTCACTGGAACTAAGGGCCCTATCCTGAACCATGAAAAACAGCCCCAGACCATTATTCCTCCTCCACCAAACTTTACAGTTGGCACTACTGCATTCGGGCAGGTAGCATTCTCCTGGCATCTGCCAAACCCAGTTCTGTGCATTGGACTGCCAGATGGTGAAGCGTGAGTCATCACTTCAGAGAACGCATTTCCACTGCTCCAGAATCCAATGGCGGCAATTTTCACACCACTCCAGCCGACGCTTGACATTGTGCATTGTGATCTTAGGCTTGTGTGCGGCTATTCGGCCATGGAAACCCATTTTATGACGCTCCTGACGAACAGTTATTGTGCTGTCGTTGCTTCCAGAGAAATTCTGGAACTTGGTAGTGAGTGTTGCAATCGAGGACAGACAATTTTTGCGCAGTAAGCGTATCAGGACTCAGTGGTCCCATTCTGTGAGCTTGTCTGGCCTACCACTTCGCGGCTCAGTCGTTGTTGCTCCAAGACGTTTCCACTTCACAATAGCAGCATTTACAGTTGACCTGGGCAGCTCTATCAGGGCAGAAATGTGACGAACTGACTTGTTGGAAAGGTGGCATCCTATGATGGGGGCACGTTGAAAGTCACAGCTCTTCAGGAAGGCCATTCTACTGTCAATGTTTGTCTATGGAGATTGCATGGCTGTGTGCTTCATTTTATACACTTGTCAGCAACGGGTGTGGCTGAAGTAGCCGATTCCACTAATTTGAAGGGGTGTCCACATACTTTTGTATATATAGTGTATTCTCACTCCAATCCATCAGAAGTACTATGCATTGAGACTCCACGTCTACACAAAGAACAGGGCCTTCTTGCTCACCCATAATGCCCTAACCTCTCTGCTATGCCTGTTAGCCTGCATGGCAGTGCCCAGGAATCTGTGTGTGTCCCTTTGCTGCTTGACTGCCACCGTACTGTCCTGTTCTACAGTCAGCGTCACAGAGCGTGCGGTGCGGCGAGGCACGGCGAGCGGAGAGGAGAGGCGGCCGCGGGCGGGAGGATAATTAAGCAAGCGCGGTGACAGCTGCGGCAGGTCCTGAGCAGAGCCTGGCTCCACTGGGCTGAATTAATGGCATCAACAGCCCCGCTAGTCCTGGCCCCGCCAGGCCTGCCCACTGCCGCCACCATTAAAATTTGATCATTAATTATTACACTTTTGACAGCGAGCATTACCCCAACCTGCCCACTAGCGTGGCCTAACTGCCCCCTTTCCTTTCTCACCTGTACCCCGTTCCTTCCACGCTGCCACATGCCATCACACCACCTCCCTTCAGCTCCCTCCAGGGGAGAGGCATCAGTCATCAGCTACATATGAAGTGGGACTTTACCTTCTCATGTCAATAGAGAGATCGCTGATCTCTGAGCAGTGCTGTGGAGGTGGGGATGACTTTACACCTGATTATGCACAGTAACAGAGAGAAAGATGAGAGGAGGAACTGTTGTGACTGGCTGGCTGGCTGGCTGGCACCAAGCGAGTCCTCCCCCTCATACACCCTGTTATCACTAGGCTTGCTGTGTGAATGGGCTGTTTCATCATTCCAAGGTCTGGTAGGGAATCCTCTTTCCATTCTCTTACCTACTGTTGTGCTCTGTGTTTATGAACCCACTGTGGGTGGATGGTGTAACACCAGGGCAATCAGGCTCGATGAGACCTCTACCACAGGTTTCAGAGCAGTATTTAGACAAACCTCTCAATTAAGGGCTAATCTGTGCCTGTCCCGATGTTCATTGAGTTGGGGAAGTCTCGCCTCTGGAGTCAACCTGAGTGTTGCCAAGCCAGACTGTTAGGGTACGACTCAGAGGAGCCTTTTAAGATTGAAAACCTGGCATCTGACACCGGCAGCTTTTAATTGCATTCCGTTACGCAAGATCCCAACTCCGACTCTATTGCCTGTTCCTTTTTAAGAAAGAAGCATGACCTCTGAAGGGAAAATATGCAGTGACAATTGTCCTTATTGAAATGTCATTATAGAAATAGTCCTTAAAAACATCAGTTCTGATATAAATAATCCATAAAGAACTAGTTCGTCATGGTAGAACATTTATTTTATTGAAATAGCCCTTATATACAGGATGTCTTATATATAGAAATAGTCATTATAGAAGTTGTCCTATAGAAATAGTCATTTAAGAAATAGATTTTCGTTATCTGTAAAAACAGGTAAACAATGTCAGTTCAACTTTCTACATATAGCTGCTGCTGTTGCTGTATAAACCATAATTAGCAATAATGAGCATTTACTTGTAATTATTTTCACTCCTAATCTTAATGACAAATGATTTACTGTTTGAAGCATATTAGACATTGCATACTATTGTTGTGCCTTTGGGCATTTCTCAATGATAAACCGAGATACAATACCAATCAGAAACGTATCTTTTATTTGTTCGTGCTGACAGATTTGTTCTCATTTGTTCTTATTTGGCAAACGTTTGGTGAGAAATGCAATAAGAATTATGTGTAATCTCCCATGCCCCATCTCCCTCCCTCCCTCCCTCCCTCCCTCCCTCCCTCCCTCCCTCCCTCCCTCCCTCCCTCCCTCCCTCCCTCCCTCCCTCCCTCCCTCCCTCCCCCTCCCTCCCTCCCTCCCTCCCCCTCCCTCCCTCCCTCTCCCTCCCTCTGCCCACACACCATACCAAGTGTTACACTAAGGTTACATAATCGCGGCCGGCCTCCTCTATCTGTTTAACTGCAAGCACAGCTGTGGTTTTGGGCTGTTCCTTTTCTTTCCCCTGGTTGCAAAATCTCCCAGGCAGAAGAACAGGTGTGTATAATCGGCCACCACCATTCAGCTCATGCCACAGGAAAAAAACAGCCGCCTTATGTATGTATGTATGTATGTGTGCGTGTGTGTGCGCGTATGTGTGTGTGTGTGTGTGTGTGTGTGTGTGTGTGTGTGTGTGTGTGTGTGTGTGTGTGTGTGTGTGTGTGTGTGTGTGTGTGTGTGTGTGTGTGTGTGTGTGTGTGTGTGTGTGTGTGTGTGTTTGATGGCCAATGGTCACGGTTGCACAACCCCATTTTCCTGTTGCCGATGATGAGTCACTCACCTCAGATCCGCTCTCCTTACCCCTCTTACCATCCGCAGTTGATCTTGTGATCCCCTTAACTTCTCCAAAACACTTCTGATTACCGTATCCTACTGGGTGACTAGGAACTTCCTGTATGTTTGTGTTTTGTGGCTATAAACCTCTGACTGTATTTGTGTACGGCGCGACTGAGGTTAACAGCGATTCACCTCCAGTCACTGGATTTTTAGTGGCTCCGATTAGAAGCTGTATCTTGTCAGGTTTCCTCACCCCATTGAGTCACTCACCTCCACTGGCTTTCTTCTGTTCTCAATGAGGAGAGGTTATTCAGTGTAGCGAATGTGTTAGTGCGCACAATGGTAATAGCCTCGGGCCTCTAATTGTGTCGATTGATTTGAGTTGCTGAGTCCGAAACCATAGAAATTCTTATCTGAGGGGAACATCTTGAATGAAAGGACTCGACGATGACATTTCTTTTTCACAGCTAACGTTCCTCCCGATCCACATTAGAGACGCAGATCACAGGATGTGCTGACCGAACGTGTGCTGCTCTGTGTAACGCGGCACGCCTCCGCCCCTCACGTCTGGTACTGGGCTCCTTTCACAGCACTTAAACACCGTTCAATTGATATGGCCGTTAATGCATAGCCCACGAGAGGAGCCATTTCTGCATGACTCTAGTCCTGATGTGTCTCCGTTTCAGGCTTGCAGTCAGAAGGGAAGGAATACCGTGGATTTTGTAATTATCAAGAGTGTGCCTCGGAGCCTTAGTGAATGAAGGAAATGTCTTTACTCCGAGCGTACCGAGATGTCAATTTAGGTCCTGCTCCCGTTAATGCTACTCTGAACTTGAATTAAACCCATCCTTCAGTGTTGTCTTTGTATGAGGCGGTATGGTGGCACGACGGAACTCACACTTCAATTATTATCCATTAACGAAGGAACAATTGATCCAAACCAGTGGTGAGTAAGCCAATAATGATACATTGAAAGGCTTCACATTTTGGGGGGTGGTGCATTGGAGTTAGTGCCCCCATGGATGGGAGTCTCTGGAGCTATGCAATCTGAGGACCTCCTGCCTCATGTTGATTGAATCCCACTCTGAGAGCCTGTGGAGAGGTGCTGCTCTCCGTATGCCGTTCTTAAAAGGCTCGCCTGCAGTCAGGGGGGACAACAATCAATGTGACGCAAACAGGAAGCCAAGCTGGAAGACAGTGGACAGACTGTCCGTCACAGAGTTGGATAAAACAAGAGCGGACTTCTTAGGTAGCACTTAGGTAATACTCGTTTTGTTTTGAAAGGGTAGCTACATTAGGACTTCCTAACACATTCATACGCTATGCATAACACATTCATATGTAGTACATGAGCATTTCGTGAGACCTTTTCTTTCTGTTTGAAATGAAACATTTTTAAATAATAACTTGCCAATCATTCACACACAAATGTATATTATTCATAGATGCATTCATGAATACCTGACGTCCAACATTTTTGTATAGTACCAATTTTGTGTAAGGTTGTGTTCAGCAGCGATACATTTTCTGATATGAATATGTGAAAGGATGTGATTGAAGAGAAGAGATCAAACATGAAAAAAGGATAAAAAATGAGTCCTGTGTTAAGTTGACTGTGACAAGTTATAATCACTGAAAATATGTTCTTTTTTATAGCAACCTTGTCAACAAATATAACAAATTCCTCACTAACGTAATTCTGTAAACTACAGAAATCTGTCTAGCTATTCCTTAACAAAATGTCAACAGTAAACCATTGCTAATGACATTAGGATATGAAGCCATCAAAGGTACTTTAGCTATGACAAACCCTTGGTTCACAGAGAAAACCATCAAATTTCCTTTTAAAGTGCCAGACCTGGAACTGGTGCCGAAGCCAAGCCTTGCAAAACGCACGCACGCACACACACACACACACACACACACACACACACACACACACACACACACACACACACACACACACACACACACACACACACACACACACACACACACACACACACACACACACACACACACACACACACACACACACACACAAACAGGCACACACACACACACAAAGTCCTACCCCCCCCTTCTTGTAGCTGTTTACAAATCTCCATCTGAATACATCCTTCAGTGCTCCGCACACCTTGAGGTTAGCACATCTCTAATCATTATTTGATGACAGAAATCTGTAAGCATCACATCCTCAGGAACAAGAAGCACTGTTCCTTAGCAACCAGGCCGGGATATTCAAACAATTTCATTAAAGCGTGGCACCTCTTAGCAGGTGGGAGAGTGTGAGGGTAGATAAACATTCAACAAGCAGATGATCGGATGCCATATTTGCCAACATCACAATTGATAACATCAATTTGTTTACAAGAAGCCAGAAATTAGACAATAAGTGGACTACCAAGCAAGGTGTCACCTTAAATACTCCAAAAATACATGTATATTTTCTCTATGTTATGAACCAAATGCTGGGAAATGCTAGGCATACTATTAACTCTTAGCTCTTGGTAAAATGCACACATGTATACCTAGATTATTATTTAAAATAAATGTCATTCTGAGAATGAGTTTATTAGGGAACATCTAGTAGGTTGGAACATGATATTCAATCAGTATCTCTGCAGAAAAGGGTTAACCCGCTGTCTCAAGGTAAACATTATCATGACATTACTGAGGTGGTGCTGGCCACAATTTAACAGACCCACCTGAGATAAAGTATGGAACTATGTTCTAATATCTCTTTCTTCAGTGGGCCAATACATCCCATGCTACCTTACCTTAGTTGTTTTTCAGGTGAGTTGCAAAATGGTGACATTTAATCCAGTTAATACCTATTCATTAACGTGATATGTTTAAAAGTCACTCAGGTTGAAAAAGATGTGAATTGTTAGGCCCCAAAACTGACGACACCTAAGGACGGTGGCCTTAGTTATTCGCGAGAGCGGCATGGATGAGTAACATATTCATATAGTTCACAGCTGGAGTTACTTTCACAGCTGGACTTACTTTCACAGCTGGAGTTACCACTCCACAGTGGTCTGCTGATGCTCCCCTTAAAACAGAATAAAATACATGCTCCATTGAGGCGGTATAGCGAGCAAATGTTAGTGCTGCCTACCGCAAACATAGACAAGATATACTGTATATTACGTCTTGAATGTAAAGTGAATCTTTAGCCAAAATGAAGGGGATTTATCTTGGTAGTGAATTTGGTTTTAACAGAAGCAGATCTACAGGACGGGGGAAGAAAGGAGCTCATGTTCTGGAGGGGTGCAGACTGACTTCGCAAGTGAACTGAGAGAGAAGCCAACCTGGTGTAGATCTGTGACATGTAAATAGTTCCTTGGTCTTGGCAGTCGCCGGAGCTTCACAGCCTTCTGTTGACGTTCAGAACGTTCCCTTTGTAAAGCCTCTGCGCTGCGAAGAGTCACAAAGAGAGAGCGAGAGAGAGAGATCAATGAGGTTCAGACGTCACGTCCAAACACTGTCATGCATATGACACGAAGGTCAAGTCACACAACTGAATGGGTGCTTCAGCACGGAATATTATCATTTTTGTGTCGTCTAAAATTCCCGGCGTTTCTTGTGTGTTTTAATGTAAGTGTTCCGTCCCACCCCTCCTCATCTCCAGCTCAGAGTGACATACATGAACTGACGTTACTGTTTCGCCCACGACCCACCACCATCTCTCTGACTCAGACACCTCCCGAAAGTTGACATGGAAATGTATATCTACGGTGGGCCCTGACAATGAGAAGCTATAAAATGCTGTAGGGAGAAAGACGGGGGGGGGACTTTAAGTGTTGTCAATGTCACATATATTGACTGATGACAACAACAACAACAAAAATGATAGAAAGGTCCTGGCGACTGGGAGAACTAGAACTGTTCGGGATTTCATATGATGAATCAAATATTCTTATTCTTAACAAGACGTGCGGAGGCATTTTAGCCCCCATTTATTTCATTACATTACATTCATCAAACGCCTTTCCTGGACATTCATCTGAGCCAAGTGTCACCATGATGTTCTGTAAAAACATCCTTTACGGAGGCCTCTCCACTGACAGCGGTATCAATTGTCCTGTCTTAAATGATCACGGCCACTGCATTACTTGGAAATTAACAGCTAGAATTTATGTGAGTGCCTTCCCTGGCTTCCTCCACAGCTGACTCGCAGAAACAAATAATTGAATTGGTACAAGTACATAAACCATTCCAATGGCTAATGTAACAGGCCTAACTGGTTTAACTAAGGCAAGGGCACGAACAAGAGTGGGGTTATAAAAAAAATCCTAGCCGCACTCCTCTTTTCCTCTCTCTCTCTCTCTCTCTCTCTCTCTCTCTCTCTCTCTCTCTCTCTCTCTCTCTCTCTCCCTCTCTCTCCTCTCTCTCTCTCTCTCTCTCTCTCTCTCTCTCTCTCTCTCTCTCTCTCTCTCTCTCTCTCTCTCTCTCTCTCTCTCCCTCTTCCTCTCTCTCTCTCTCTCTCTCTCTCTCTCCCTCCAATCTTCCTATGCTTTCCTTTCTTCATTAATTGGAAGAAGTATCTGAACCATCTGCCTTTCTCAGTTGCATTTCCTGGTGGTGTGGTTGTTTTCGCGAGAGGATAGTGTCTCTGTCGGAAACCTCAGCAGAGTGTGCTTTTACTAGGGCCAGTAATAGCTTGACATGCATCAGGTTCAACAACCAAGGCCAAGGCCTCTGTGACATTGGCACTGAACGTACTTCACATGCAATAACATATTGATGATGCTAAGAAGCATACATTAAAATGGTTCAAGTATATTTTGGACGTATTGCATCATCCATCATTCAGATAGCAATGATGAACAAATATTTGATACTATTAATATGATGATATTGAAGACTAGGGTCGAAAGTGTATTGATTATGTATATTATGTTTGTGAATATATTATAGCTTTGAAACAGAACGTATTTTGTTATGCCGCATAAGTGAAAACGCACAGTTGTTGCTGTAACGTGCGTACATGCAACATAACTCAACCTGTATATTCCACATTTCCACATATCCTCATACTATATGCCTTAATTATTTGTTTGTGTCTGCAGTAATGTCATTCACCCTTCTTTCTGACTTTTTCTCCATTCCATGGTCTTTCCCAAACCAAAATCCACATTTTTATTTGTTTATTTCTTTCCTGAAGCTTAGAGTCTGACTCTCATTAAATAAACTGTGGCCTGCAAACCTCAATAAACATCCAATCTTTGAATTGCAAGCATGGTTTCAGACAGGTTTCAGACACTATCCCCCTTTGATGAGAACTTCTGGGACAAAAAAACTGAAAAATAACTAGAGAGAGAATCCAAAGCAAAAAATAAATAAATCTTCTTTTGACTCTAAGATTAATTTACAAGTTTCCTTCACTGGAAAAACAAAGGAGGGATATAAAAAAAGAGATGTGAGGATCTTTTGATATTTATCAGGCTGAACCTCACAATTATTTCAGGTTGTTCCTTGACACTGTTCCCATAGGCAAGTGGCCAAAGTGTAACTCCAGTCAAAATATCCACGCCAGCTAACAAGCTTGTTCCCTCTCCAAAGATCCAAGAAGAAAGAGAGACCCGAAGCCTTGAGACATGAACAAAAGCATAGAAGTGCGTGGGGAGGGGGGCGGGAGGGGGGGACGGGGATGGGGACGACAAACTGATAGGGCCCCCGAAAAGAAGCCACTGGAGTTTGAGGAAAAAAATGGGGTCAGCGACTTGATATGATCAAGGTGTTGTTTCGAATGTCCGCCGTGCACCAACACATTGCCAGGCAGGCTGGAACTGTAGAACCAGGCCCCTGGGTATTGTACACTTTTGTTCCCCCTTTAATGACCTGCCTTGATTCCATAGCCCTCTTCCCTCATGCTTCACCTTGTCTACTTAGACCACAGTCATGTCAGCTCGTTGCTTCCATTGCTCAATCTTCAACCCTTGTTTATATGTGTGTGTGTGTGTGTGTGTGTGTGTGTGTGTGTGTGTGTGTGTGTGTGTGTGTGTGTGTGTGTGTGTGTGTGTGTGTGTGTGTGTGTGTGTGTGTGTGTGTGTGTGTGTGTGTGTGTGTGTGTGTGTGCGTGTGTGTGTGTGTGTGTGTGTGCTTGTGTGTGCATTCTTGTTCAGAACGTTGTCTTACAGGAGCTCCTGTGCCAACACAATGGGCATCTAAACTCATTAAGTAAATTCCAAAAGAGCCATTAACAAATGGTTTCTCTTTGGCCAGAGATATCAGGTTTAATTAGGTGACCGTTTTTGACAGGGTGCAAAAACAAAAGGCGTTCCTCCTGTTTGAAAAGGCTGAGGTCCCACTAAGGGCCTCACGTTTCCCTCCCCACTGTAGTCGACTAATGACTGACTGAGGAAGGGTTTAACAACAACAAAAAATACCCTGGGAGAGGGCGACAGGGAAGGTGCCTGGGTTCCCCCAGTCCACCCCCGGCTCAGACAAAGGCCTTCTTCTTCGGGACCCTTGTCCTCCCACCAGGTGATTTCAATGTCCTCATTCTGAGACAATGGGGCGACAGACACACCAAATGTAAACACTTCAGCTGTGCTGCTAAATGGACTACGTTGAGCAGGCAGCCAGCTTCACCCCCAGTGTCAAGTACAGTGTGGACCACCATTGCGATTGTCCGCCAACTTTTGCACAATTAACCATGGAGGCCAGGCCGTGTTGTCTGGGCAATGTGAAATAGCGTGTGTGATGTCTGGAGAAATGTACCTTTCAACAGGGCCGACTGCGGGACCGCATGCGTGCGTGTGTGTGTGTGTGTGTGCGTGCGTGCGTGTGTGTGTGTTTGCGTGCGTGCGTTCTAGCTCTAATGTGGCTTACCCTTGCCCAATGAATATTTCCTTTATTAGCATTCTGTTATCTCCTTGTACGCCATGAACAACCAGGAACAATAATGGGGAATTTTACAGGGCTAGTCCTGCTTATTAATTCACTTATGATCGTGGAACTTTACCAGGCTGAATAATCCACTCATATTTGAATGGGATGTTTTATTATGTTTGAGGAAAAATGTTTCAACATCAATTCACCCTTTCAAAAGCCTTTTGTTTTATATAGTTGTTTGTGTGTGTGAGTTCCTAAGTGCGTAAAACATTTGGTGTGTTTTTGTTTGCAGCTACTTTGAAATGGCCTTTTATTCCCCCACCCTTTACTCTAAGAACACAACATTCTTCTGTTAAATATAGAACCCACGCTGCGAAAAGAGGTCTTATATCTCTTTCAGTGTTTGGATGGTTGTCAAGGATTCACCACTAACATTGTAAAAAGACAGGCCTCTTAACATTGAATTTATAAAGTATGGCACTCTAGTAAATTGCATTTACCCTGTGTTTGTGTGTGTGTGTGTGTGTGTGTGTGTGTGTGTGTGTGTGTGTGTGTGTGTGTGTGTGTGTGTGTGTGTGTGTGTGTGTGTGTGTGTGTGTGTGTGTGTGTGTGTGCGTGTGTGCGTGTGTGCGTGTGTGTGTGTGTGTGTGTGTGTGTGCGTGTGTGTGTGTGTGTGTTAGCAAATACCTTCTCTATTCTTCCACATTTGCATTCCATGTGAATCCAAGTGAAAACCCAGATGTAATATACTGTATGTTTAGCTTGGGACATATTTATTCCAAGACTATTATTTAGACACCAATGAAATCAGCACAATGACATCTCCTTTAACCTGGGAGTTCAAATAAAATCGTACATGAATCTCCAGCCCTCTCCGCAAGCCCCCCGATCGACATTTCAAGTCCAATATCAACTTGATGGGATGTCATTTGTTGTGCACAATGTGGAAATGAGTGTCTATCCAGGTCTACCCAACCATTCTACTGCTGACAACTAGACTGGACAGGGCTGATCCCTCAAACCACACAGGGGTTAACTCCCTGTCAGACAGACCAGTCAGTGATGTGGCCTGTCTACCCTGACCGGTTCCTCATTCACAATGAGATCTGAAGCCCTCTAAATACATACGCAGTAAAAGGGGTAACCCTTTTTTAAGAATACCTACATACGGACTTCATTACACAGTCATAATACATAACATATTTATCAATTGTCACTGTCTGTCTCCATCCCCTCTCCCCTGTTCCTCAATCAGAATCAGAGCAGAAGCTCCTCAAAATTCATAAGCAATCTGCTTACAGTCACCAGTAACACTTTATTTGAAGCACATGCATACTTTACAATGCCTTACAAAACGCCTATAATGTGTTATAACACTTACTCTAAGCCTTCATAACAACTCAAGTGCTCATGAAAGGCTTTAGCTACCGGCGTGTTCCGCTACCACAGGACTATGGATTCAGATGATGCAGCAGGCGAGGGGCTAATCCTGTGGTGTATCCAGGAACTGGCCACAAGGCCAACATTGTAACCCCCCCCCAGCAGGACTCAAACAGGTGCCCCCCACCACCACCTCCTCTATCTGTCCCAGACGAGGAGTACATTCCCATTCCCCTTGCTCTCCCCATTCCCCTTGCTCTCCCCATTCCCCTTGCGCTCCCATTCCCCTTGCTCTCCCCCCCGGTGCCACATTCATAGTCCCATTCCCCTTGCTCCCCCCGGTGCCACATTCATAGTCCCATTCCCCTTGCCCCCCCCGGTGCCACATTCATAGTCCCATTCCACCCCCCCGGTGCCACATTCATAGTCCCATTCACGCAACTCTTCAGGACCTGCCACAGGAACCGGATATGTGTCTCTCCACACCTCGAAGACCAGTAAAGAGGGTAATTGCCAACAGGTGGAGGTTTGACGTGCTGCTGACTGTGGCTTTGAACGCCCTACAAATCACGCTGCAGCTGCCTATGTCACGTCGCTTGAATCATTTTGAGTCACATCTACTTTCAATGCGACTTTGCTTGAGCACTTCCATTAACGTAGATGCAACCAAGACCACACTACAAGGAAAAGATGCACTGCTACTGCCTGTCCTACGAGCCACTACCTTTTGGTATGGGATTGAACTTTCATTATGTACTAGGGTCATGACAGTAAGCAGATAATCATGCTTAAGTAGCGGATAGTTAATCGTTGCTGTTAGTGTTGGTCCCCCCCCCCCCCCCAATTCGGTATAACGATGTCTCGCGACGTCTTACCTACCTTCCATAGCCACTGTGCTAATTCAGAATTTGTTTATGGTAATACGCTAATCCGTCATAACCTGTCTGTCCTCAGTTACTTTCACCTGCAATGACCACATGGTGATGTGGCTGTGTGTGGCTTCTTCGCTCCTGCCATGTATTACTCTCCCAGACTCCTGAAACCCTGTTTGCAATTTAAGACCACAAATTAGAAGCGTAAGTCATCTGTTTTCTATAATCCCCTGTCAGGGCAAGGAGCCATTGGCCCTGCATACCATACTCTACTCTGCCTGGACTGGACTGCAGGCCTCCTGCCCTCCCTCCTGCTCCCCCACTACACTGGGCGGACTGCTAGTCTATGGCCTCTCTCTCTCTCTCTCTCTCTCTCTCTCTCCTCCCTCTCGCTCTCGCTCTCTCATGTGTGTGTGTGTGTGTGTGTGTGTGTGTGTGTGTGTGCATGTGCGTGTGCGTGTGCGTGTGTGCACGTGTATGTGTGCATGTGTGTTGAACTGCCTGTCTGCGTGCATGTGTGGGCGTTTGCAAGTCCGTCCGTCCATGTGTGTGTGAGTAAGGTGGATTTGTCTGTAAAACCGTGGCAAAGGCGATGTGGCCTACATGCTCACTGACAGCTTTATAGGCTCTGTGCCCCGGAGAGAGGAACTGCATTATGGGAAAGGAAGCTGGCTCTTGTCCCAGACAGACAGACAGGCAGGTAAAGCACTGGGCTCAGGGACCAGCTCAGTGCTGCTCATTTTAACTGAAACAATCTGGCGAACCAAACACACCTAGCACTTACTCAAGCGCAAAGCTGGATATGTGTCAAGTCAAACAAGGGCAAGGGGGTGGGGGTCCTCTTTATTATTGCAATTATGTGAAATATCTACCTATCAGAGAGTTACCATGACACCCAATGAGATTGTTACAAGAGGGCATGAATGATAGGTGTCATAGATTCAACATCAATGAATGAATGCATGAAAATAAAAACAAAGGAATTAAAAAACAAAATGAATGACTGACTGACTGAATGTGTCACGATATCAAGTGGCAACTGGCTGACCGTGGCTTGCCCCTACAGTATATCTATGTGGAGGGGGAAAAAAAGGCATTTCAGTGCTAATGCTAATTGGGCTGAAGTAGGTCTGTTTGAAGTCGGGTGTACTCAGGAAAGCAAAATGTAACACCACCATCCTCATTATAAGTTATCTAAAAGGCAAAGCCTCGTGATAATGAGCCATTTCCAATGGGACGTACGGTAATGCAGAGGGAAGAGACGGTGTAATTGTGTCAAATCGCTGGAAGCATTTCAACTTGAAAAAAGGACAAAACACACTAGGCTAACACAGTAAAGACCAACCATTAAACCTGTATGCAAAAAAATAATAATAATAATTCTACTGCAGTGGGGTTTCTAGCTCAAATCTCTGATTTTAATATTGTAAAAAATTCGAAAGGTTTATAAAGTTATAGTGAAGATAAATAGTTTCCCTTGTGACATGTGGCTGTAGGCTATCCCTTTTGGTCATAACTGAAATGGCACTAGAACTCATAGTGACTGAGGATAAAACGCCTTACTCCGTCATGACAGCAACAATAGAGCTATCAACCCCAATTGGCTTTGCCGGTTGATAAAAATCAAACAGTGTTCCTTGAACATACCCATTTCAGTTGCTGCAGCTACATCAGGGTCTTCATCCCAAATGGCACCCTATTCCCTATATAGTGCGCTACTTTTGACCCGGGCCCTTTGATAAGCAGTGCACTACATCGGGACTATGTTGCCGTCTGGGATGTAACGTCAGAGTCGGAGTGCTCTGAACAGGTGACAGTTGATAGTTACCCAATCTGCATTTCAATGCCTGTTCCCTCTTCAACAAGAGAGGCCATTTAGCTCTCGGTTTCTTTGTGACCGCTCACTGATGAAGCTCCTGATGTTGGCAAAGCCTTGCCGCGTAAAGCTCTTTGTGTTCCGTCAATGCAATCGCTTACATATCTGTTGTACAGGTGCGATGTGAACTCTAGCCCACTGCATTCGTCTGTCTCCGTCAGCCACTCAACAAGGACTGAAAGCCTCAAAAAGCTCCTCCTGAGTTGCAGTGATTATCAGTGAAATCGCTGGAAACATGGTCGCGCGGGGCCTACTGGTAGCTTTATTTCACTGTGTTGTACAGACAACCACGTGTGCCATGTGCGCTGATGTAAGAAATTGCTGCCTTCAATACAATAGCATGCCTCAATATTGTATCTTTCTTGTTCTTGATAAAATAACGGTCAGAAACTTCAAAATGCTTCCCAAGAAATGTCCTAAAGGCTCTGTACAGTTTTGTACCAGCAGCTAATACCTGTCAGTGTCATGTTCAAATCAAGCATTTTATGACTGTCTAGTATTCTATGACCAATTGTGTGGGACACCAGCAATCGTCATGGAAGAAAGAAAAAAATAGGTCTGACCCATACCAACCAATCAGCTCCTAGTCTGTTAACATGACCTCCCTCAGTAGAGTATTCTGAGGAAGTGGGAGGAGAGCAGGATGGATGGGTGGTTCTGTAGGTTGAGGTGATTGTTAATGTAATGTATTGCTCTTGACATAGCCTGGAAAACTGTGACAGAATGTTATCTTCACCTGTGACCACCTATTGTATATCAGTCTGCCAAGTTATGCTCTCGAGGATATTCATGTATATGTATTGCATTTTGTTTTGTTTTATCATGTCTCCAAATACACCTAAATATGCGAATCTATACAGGTTCTGGAACCTATAACAGGTTATGTTCATAAATATTACTTTAGAACCATGAACCAACAAACCTTTTCTTGCTCATTGTACATACCCTTTCCAAGCTTCGCTCAAATTTTGTTTGAGTCAAACCACCTGATGCGAAATCAGTCTGTAACGTTCGTTCCGAGCTAGTATTCCCCACTTCCATGTCACTGACATGATATCAAATAAAATAACATTTGTATACCTTATATATTACCTAATCTTGTAGGGGTGAGAACATTTCCACCAGGGACTTGGCCTCTAACTTGTATTTTCCAAGCATTTTGAAAGTCGAACTGTAGCAATTCCCTCTAAGCCAACCCTTGCAAGGATGCTTGGCTACACCGAGGACATAAATAAAGTGGAGAAAGTAGGCTAAATGGCTCAACAATCGTCAATTGCTTTCCCATACAAACCTCAGCGGCAGGCGGTGAGAGGAGGGATGATATATTTTGTGGATACACCGAGGTGCAGTGACTTAATACAGCACGGGGGAATACCCTTTTTACAGCGGCCTTGTAAATGTTGCAAACTGATGTTTTCAATTAGAACGACTCAGAAATGGTTGGGTTCGTACCCTTGATGCCTAAAATAAGCAAAGGCCTTTTAATCCATTGCTCGGAGCTTTAATGGCTTTTCGGTGTCGTCCCAAATGGCACCCTATTCACTATATAGCGCACTACTTTTGACCAGATACCATGGGGGGGGGGGGGGCATTTGGGAAGCAGATTTCAGCAAGCCATAACTCAGGTGTTATGAGGAAATATGGCTTCACGGAGAAGACAGCATATAGGGGAGGTGAAGTTAGCCACACCCCAAAGGAGATCTTTGCCCCAATTGGACCTGAACCACTTCACATAGCCTCTGAGTGGTCTTGAAGGACTGGTTAACGTGATGCTGTAACTGACACTAGCTGACAGGTCATTGCAATGAGATTTATTTTATTTTACACAATGCAATCCACCCGTATTCTGATGGAAGATACTATGGCAGTGTACACACTACACTCTCAGACAAGCAGGATCCAAAAGAGATCTTCAGCTGTCCCCGTAGGAGAATCCTTTTTGGTTCCAGGTCGAAGCCGTTTTTGGTTCCAGGTAGCAAACACTTTTGGCTTCCATGTCGAACTTTTTCCACAGAGGGTATCCCAAAGGGTTCTACCTAGATCCAAAAAGGGTTCTACCTGGAACCGAAAAAGGATTATTGAAATTGTTCTCCTATGGGGACAGCCAAAGAACCCTTTTAGGTTCTCGACAGCACCTTTTTCTCTACGAGTGTAGATTACAGCATGGTTGATTTGATTGTAGGAAGAATTTTTAGAACTCGAACTAAATTATACTACATCATTATCTTAACAAATACTGTACATTGCCATTCATGTTACATTTTAACAGCTACTTTGCCCTTTGGTGGCTACCATATGTTAAATCTATTTTACATTGGGGAAAATATCTTGAACTATCTGTGCAGACTGCTAGGGTGGGGGTTGACCTCCTCGTGTAGGAAAACACTTTACTCAGGAGATAACCCTGCATACCTGATTAGCTCCAAATAATGACTTTCCTTAACTCTGTCCATGACGGCCAAAAGAAAGTTATGATTGGCCTGAGTATCAGTTCAAGCTCGCGGAAAGACTCATATAGCAAAGACTCATGTAGCAAAGACTCATATAGCAAAGACTCATATAGCAAAGACTCATATAGCAAAGACTCATATAGCAAAGACTCATATAGCAAAGACTCATGTAGCAAAGACTCATATAGCAAAGACTCATATAGCAAAGACTCATATAGCAAAGACTCATATAGCAAAGACTCATATAGCAAAGGCTCATATAGCAGACTCATATAGCAAAGACTCATATAGCAAAGACTCATATAGCAAAGGCTCATATAGCAAAGGCTCATATAGCAAAGTCTCATATAGCAAAGGCTCATAGAGCAAAGGCTCATATAGCAAAGACTCATATAGCAAAGGCTCATATAGCAAAGTCTCATATAGCAAAGGCTCATAGAGCAAAGGCTCATATAGCAAAGACTCATAGAGCAAAGACTCATAGAGCAAAGACTCATATAGCAAAGACTCATAGAGCAAAGACTCATATAGCAAAGGCTCATATAGCAAAGGCTCATAGAGCAAAGACTTATAGCGCAAAGGCTCATAGAGCAAAGACTCATATAGCAAAGGCTCATATAGCAAAGGCTCATAGAGCAAAGGTTCATAGAGCAAAGACTCATATAGCAAAGGCTCATAGAGCAAAGACTCATATAGCAAAGTCTCAGTGAAAATATCAGTTCAATATATGCAAAGATCAGTGGGAGGAACCTTATTAAGTCACTTTTGCTCTCAGATGACTGTGGATGTTGTTGTGGGCCTACTGGTGATGTCACAGTGCTCCACCCTCTACCACAACACTGTTAATCACTCTTTCCCACAGTGTGTTATCAGGTGAAGACTCTCAGAAGCAGTGACAGAGTGGTGCCTGTGTCTTAGCTGTGCACGTGACATAACACTCCATGATTCACAGCTTTAGTCTACTTTTGTTTGCTCCCTCGTACCTTGAATAGACGTACGAAACGGTGTGTTTAGCTGTTGTAAGAAACGTTGAATAACCTCAATGCCTTCGAATTGATAGTTCTACTAAATGTTCATTGAAGCTCTTGAAAGCCCATAGAAGAAGATATCCCGTACGACAGTGTTATGGTGCAGCTATCTGGTGGCGTTGAATGATTGCTTAAACTGCAGCTGTGCCTCCATGGCCAGGCCAGGGCTTGGATCTAGCAAAGCAGGGGTTCATGGGGGACAGGTTCTGGGCCATGTTGCTGTGTACGTTGGAAACCAATCCTGTATGTCAGTGTTCTCTGCCTGAAATGTGTGTCTTTTCCCCTGGATCAAGGCAGCTGTTCCCCCCCCCCCCATTAAGGCAGATATTAAAGTGGGTGGTGGCTGTGTGTGTGTGTGTGTGTGTGTGTGTGTGTGTGTGTGTGTGTGTGTGTGTGTGTGTGTGTGTGAGTATGAGAGCATTTTCTTTTCCTTTGACTGGCTGTTAGCAACGGGACGCCAGCATGTATTTAGACCCTCCTGCTCGACTTATCAGCAGGCCTGTAAATCTACCTGACAGCTCTTTACAGGTAACCTTAATCCCTCTGATTTAATTCAGTTTCGGAACTGTCAGGAAGACCCCCCCCCCACCCCCTCTTTTGCTCTCTCTCCCTATCTTCCTCCCTCCCTCGCTCCCTTTCTCTCTCTCTCTCTCTCTCTCTCGGAGGGGAGATCAAACACTTATCCCATTTCTTGTGTTGCCGAGTAACTGTAGCATTGAGGTTCCTATGTTGTCGCGAATAGTCCAAATCCAACATTTTGATACCTTGTGAGAGATCAGCCGCCGTCAAAACGGAGCGTGAGCACAGTGTCGCTCAGATTATGTTTGTTGAACATTTGTCCGATTTTTGTGTGATAGATACAGCATGTGTGGGATTTCCTGAGCAAGCCAAACACTGCAATTTCTGTGAAATGTGCCATTTCTATTGCATTAAATAAATATTTCAGTAATGAAATCTCACAACAATGGTTGGACATGATGAGACATAGACAGAGGCATGAACTGTTGACTTACATAGGTGTGCACATTTATAATTGATAGTGTTTTATTATCATACCTTGTGTTCACTTCCTTCCTGACTGAGACACAGTCCTGTTTTTCACCTAGAGAACTGGCTTGTCATGTGATGACACACACACACTCACATACACACACACACACACACACACACACACACACACACACACACACACACACACACACACACACACACACACACACACACACACACACACACACACACACATGATAAGGTCGACAGGTCTTACGTGCTTCCATTGGCCAGTCACATCCTCCCTGTTTTCCACTGAAAAATCAAGCATCACTTTCTTACTGAGACTAGGCCTTGCTTCCTGATGACAACTTCAGAGGTGAAGGAGAATGTAGCTTTTTTCGCAACCAAAACTAAATGGCATATTATAGGGATTTCAGTTGTTTTTGAGAAATTTACACGGAGAATGGAAAAGTTGGATAGGGGAAACAGCTCGAGTCGCACAAAATGGAATATGACGTTGAGGATAAAGTTCATAATGAAACAATTTCATGTGTACAACATCTCAAGACCTGCGTCACTATACTGAGAGCTTTTCCATTTCTTAAAGGACGTATTTGAGTGACACAATTTAAGATTAATACCAAAAGTGGTGCGTGTGCGTGTGCGTGTTTAACTGGTACAGTCAGGGGGAGGAGTTGCCCTTATTTATCAGACTACATTTAGACAACAACCCCTCCCCAAAATTAAGGAAGACAAAAGGATAAGAGGGGCCCAGAAGTTTAGCCTATTTAACTACAGCCTGTTGGACTGTTTCCAGTTCCTCCTCTGTGATGGGACGGCCATCACTAGTGGGCGCACGCAGGGAGCTCTATAAGGTTGTGTTATCTCTGACCAGCAGCTTTAGCCCCAATGTCTCAGCTGCCAAAACACTCCCATTCAACATTGTGCTGAGTTCATCAAAGCAATGTGGCCGCGGCCCAGAGCCACACATCCCCGACAGGACAGGAAAGAGCAGGACAACCACAGCAGTCAGGACCATCACTCTAGCTGGCCACAACGTCTGGAGACCTCCCTGACAAGTCCTATCTCCCTACCGGCCGCCCGGGGTCTAGCTATTAACCTCCCACAGGTCACGACCACCAGGTCCCTCTACACACGTCCACCACCAGCCCACACAATCCCACACCCGCAGCCCAGCCAAAAGAGGCCCCAACCCACGCCCTCTCCACTGTCATGGCTGTCACTTGACTTTCGCAACCAGCCCTCTTTTATCAGAAAACCTGAAGCCCCAGCAACTGACAATGGAGAAGAGCTGCCAAAGACTGACCCTTGTGTATATTTAGCGATGTCTTGCTTGGCAGGCACCCATCCAAACTGTCGACCTGTCAGACGCTCGTACTGTCACCGTGTCCCCGTTTGATTATGTTGTGAGGGGTTGCATGGGGCTCGGTTTTGTATTGTTCTCCTGCATGTTTCAGTACGGCTCGGAAATGAAGAGCTCAACTGTATCCGTTTCTCTCTAGAAAATGAATGAAGACTATAACAGAATATTTAGAATACTTTAATAGACACTAGAAGCACATGCACTGCACCAGATAAGCACAAACATAGGATAAGAATAGTGTGGCACAATATTTCTCTTAACAATTATTATTAACAAAAGGAATCATTCATTACTATTTGTATTCACCTCGGAACAGGTTAATGAACCAGAGTGATGCATCTTATTATAATTCTCCTAGCTCCTAACTCCTAACTCCTAGGTAGCCTAGAGGCCTCGTCATAAGGTGACGGCACGGTAGAGTACGTCAGAAGTGTGCTTGTTACATGAGAATGTTATACTGAAGTACAGGGCAGAACATTAGCACAGGCCTACCTTGCGCCGGGCACACGATTGTACGTCGCCCAGATTGAATCAGATGTGTGTGAACATTGTGAAGGAGCATGATGCATGAAAGGCATCCTCACTTAACCTCCACTCCAGCATCGAACCTTAATACAATCAGCCACGCACAGTGCAGTGGTGCAAATGTTGAGCTTTACTCTCTTACATCTAAACTCGCGGGCATAGCAGCTCCTCTACAACAAGGCTTTCGACACGAACGCGTTACAGGAAACACATTTCTACTGTTACCTCTGCGATGTCTTTGTTCTTGGCATTGACTTGGAACATACTGCAGGCCGACTGGCATGTGGACAAGGGTTGAGATAGTACAATGTTCTCGTCAACCGAACACCTTGTACCTTGTACTAACGAAGTCTGTGCTAATGTCGACATTCAGTTATTTCCTCAGCGGAAAGTTTAACTATACACGATAGATGACACGGTCATTTAAGGATCACTTCAGTCGAACGGTATAGACCAGTTAACAAAGGGTTTCAAATTGAACTTAATAGGCTTTTCAGTCGGAGTGTTTAAATGGTATTTGCCAGGTTAATGGGATCTACAGTGGGAAGCCTGTGCTCGACATTAAAGCTGCATAGACGATTGCAGCGGCTGATGAGTCAAGTGTTGTTAACCTTTCACCTATTAGCCTGTCTGCAATCAACCGTCCGATACTCAGGTGAACTGGAACGCAGCGCAGAATGTCTAAACATGCCATTTGATGTTCAAATCGTCTAAAATAGTGGGGGGTGAAGCGTTGTTTGTATTCTAATTATCTGTTTGTTTGGGTCAGTGTCCATAATAATGGCTTCACCTCTGACACTCAGCTGACCTTGATATCCTGAATTATCATAGAGGATTAGCTAGCGAACCGTCTTCACCAATGTCAGAGAGGCAGAAGGAGTGGCGTTGCCACCTTTGGTAGATCTCATAGATGCTCTTAGCGAGCGAGTTCGCTGTGGAAAGGCTGCCGAGGCATTTCAGCATTCTCACTGAACTGCAAAACTCCAATTATGTTCCTCCAAACAATGCTAACCAAAAGACAAATTCCCTGGCACATATTCAGCCAGCAAACATGTTACAGCCAATGGTTAAACATAACACAAGGTTGCTCTCTCTCGTCTATGCTTTCGGAAACGTTTTTAGACACCTGACACGGACACATCTTTGGGATATTTGTGAGAAGAAACGTCTTGTTTATGAAGCCTAACATGTCTGTCTTGCTGCTGACCCGTGTTTGTTTTATGTTGTGCGTCTCGAAGAGGAAGGAAATGGGATTAGAGACACAAGAGGCCAAGTGTGTCGAGCAGAGTCGACGGACAAAGCGTTCTAAGAGTCCAGTCCGGATGTGACATTTGGCAGAGCATCTCCCCTGAAGACGTGACACAACCAAACAGGTGCACAGGTACTTCAGCTAGAACACTTCTGCTTCCTTCCGAACACTCTCCCTACTCTCTCCACTCCAGTCCTCACACCTCCCCCATAGCAAGCTCCTTCCTAGTGCACACCGCCAAGATCCCAACAGGTGCAGTAGCTCAAGTTCCAGCGTTGTCTTGGGAGCTCCCTTGGAATAAATGCACAGCTTCAGTAAGGCTCCTTCTCTCTTTATCTCTCTCCTTCTCTCACTTTCCTTCTCTCTCTCTCTTCTCTCTGACGCGTTTTGCTGGGAACAAGCAGGGATGTTAATAACCAGCAAGGTACACTAATCTCTGATTGCAACATTTGGTTTACCTTAATCTGGAGGGACTGCTGTATTAAAGCAGGAATTATACTAATCAGTTCAAGGCCTCTTGCATATAAAACTTCCCATTAGGCTTAAAGTACAACAGCTTACCGCTCGTTCGCTAGGAGGCCTACATCTGCCTCTCAATAAGGCCTGTCTCTAATTTGCAAGGTACAGAGTGAAAAGGGGAGGGGGCAGAGCTGTAGAGAGGGATGTCAGGGGCAGGGTAGGCAGTGTGTGACAGTTGTTGGGGGATGGGTGGTGGTGGGTGGATGAAGCAGGAGGAGGAGTGGGCGTAGTCACCCATCTCTCCCTCTCTCTCTCTCTCAAAATCTGAGAATGTGGAAACACAAAGCCAGCTTTGAGGAATCCAGTGCATCATAGCATGTGTTCATACACTTGGCAGTTTTTCCTCCCTCCCTCACTTCCTCTTTCTCCCTCCCTCTGTCCATCTCCATCTAGCCCGTTCTCTGTCCATTTTACTCTCTTAATCTCTCTTTCTTGCTCTCTTTCTCTATTACTCTCTCTCTCTCTCTCGTCCTCACAAGCGCAAATACAGACACGCACGCACACACACATACACACACACACACACACTTCCGACTGACTCCCAACCCCTGCCACACCACTGACCCTATTTCTGTGCCCCCTGATCTCTCGAGGTGAGCGAGGAATAACAAAAATTCAAAATATGTCCACAAGGAAGAACAGGAAAACAAGAACACAGCTGAGTACAAAGCAGAAGGTCAGAAGGTATGATAGGTTGATAGGCCACGCCATACAGCTGCAATCCCACTGTACCTCTTACCACCTGACAGGAAGCCCTTATTTGGCATGCAGGATGCAGGTTAGTAGAACTGCCTGGTGTGTGTGTGTGTGTATGCGTGTGCAACATATGCGTGCCCCCGTGCGTGAGGGTGTTAGGGTGGGTGGGGGGTTGGTCAGACCCATCTCGGCCAGACCAGAAAGTTGGTGCCGTTGATTTTTCTGAACCCTGCAAACTATAAATCCAACTGATTACTCTGCACTCTTTTGCTTGACTGAGCCTTTACAATCAGACGTCCCGGTTAACAATAAGCCCCTGATGAATCAGACATCTATGGCATTAGTTTCACCTAGCTGCCTCTTTCCCATGCACCGCACTCTCTTTGTCAGACCTTGTTTGATGAGAAAAACGACTGACACTTGGTGCACCTATTGATAAACAATTCTGTAATGAGGGGCAAAAAAGCCAAATATAACTCGCTGGAGGAAGCTGGGGAGGGAGATAGAATACTAGGGTAGAGAAGAATTCTTGTGTTTAGGGTGGGTTTTCGTGTGGATTTTTTTTGTAAAAGCTTTTTTATTTTGGCAAGAAAAATAATATTTAATTGGATTAGTCTCAGTAAAAAAAAACATTTGTCGTCACCTAATTATTTCACGAAAATATTTGGGGAAATATTTATATATATATTTTTTATCTTTATTTAACTAGGCAAGTCAGTTAAGAACAAATTATTGTTTACAATTACGGCCTAGGAACAGTGGGTTAACTGCCTTGTTCAGGGGCAGAAGGGCAGATTTTTACCTTGTCGGCTCAGGGATTCAATCAAGCAACCTTTCGTTTGCTGGCCCAACGCTCAAACCACTAGTCTACCTGCCACTTTCAAAGACCTATTGGCACTTTATAGGTAGTGAAACTATTATGTTTTTGTTGCGCACTGAAATACAACAAATTCGTTTTTATGTAAATGATCTGAGAAAATGCAAGTATTTATCTATTTACAGAACATTAATAGTAATTGATAAAGCATTCCACCTTTAAGAAAGCATCAGGTCAGACAATGAACCGTAATATCCGTGGACCATGCCACCGCTGGCAGAGGATCAAACGTGAATTTACCATGACACTGTTTGGGATACAAAATCCTATTTGATAGGATAGAGATAAACCAACAGGAGTGGGGAAAAGAGGGAGTAAGGGAGTAAGGGAGGAAAGAAGGGAGGGGGTGAGAGAGGGGGGGGGTGTGAGAGAGAGGGAGAAAGAAGGGGAGTGGAAGTGAGTGAGTGAGAGAGAGAGAGAGAGAGAGAGAGAGAGAGAGAGAGAGAGAGAGAGAGAGAGAGAGAGAAAGAGAAATCAAATCAAATTGAGAGAGAACTGGTATGGAGGTGAAATGCTTATAGGGATAGGGGAAATGAGAGGAGCAGGTGGGGGGGGTCAGCAAGAGAGAGGGGGGAATGGGAGTCAAATCAAATCAAATTGTATTAGTCACACGTGCCGAATACAACAACGAATACAACGAATAGAACTGGTATGGAGATTTCACCTTACAGTGAAATGCTTACTTACAAGCCCCTAACCAACAATGCAGTTTAAAAAATATGAATAAGAATAAGAAATAAAAGTAACAAGTAGTTAAAGAGCAGCAGTAAAATAACAATAGCGAGACTATATACAGGGGGTACAGGTACAGAGTCAAAGTGTGGGGGCACCGGTTAGTTGAGGTAATTGAGGTAATATGTACATGTAGGTAGAGTTATTAAAGTGACTATGCATAGATAATAACAGAGAGTAGCAGCGGCGTAAAAGAGGGGGAGGGGCAATGCAAATAGTCTGGGTAGCCATTTGATTAAATGTTCAGGAGTCTTATGGCTTGGGGGTAGAAGCTGTTTAGAAGCCTCTTGGACATAGACTTGGTGCTCCGGTACCGGTTGCCGTGCGGTAGTCTATTACTAGGGTGGCTGGAGTCTTTGACAATTTTTAGGGCCTTCCTCTGACACGGCCTGGTGTAGAGGTCCTGGGTGGCAGGAGGCTTGGCCCCAGTGATGTACTGGGCCGTACGCACTACCCTCTGTAGTGCCTTGCGGTCGGAGGCTGAACGGTTACCATACCAGGCAGTGATGCAGGTGAGTGGGAGAGAAAGAGAGGGAGAAAGAGTGGAAGTGAGGGAAAGAGAGAGGAGGTGAGTTAGTGTCACGCCCTGGTCGAAGTTTATTGTGTTTGTCTTTATTTATTTGGTCAGGCCAGGGTGTGACATGGGTTTATTGTGGTTGAGCCCTAGGACCATTTTTGTCTTGGGGTTTTGTTAGGTATTGGGTGTGTGGTTTAGTGGGGGTATCTAGCATAGTCTATGGCTGTCTGGAGTGGTTCTCAATCAGAGGCAGGTGTTTATCGTTGTTTCTGATTGGGAACCATATTTAGGCAGCCATATTCTTTGAGTGTTTGAGTGGGTGATTGTTCCTGTCTCTATGTTCACCAGATAGGCTGTATAGGTTTTCACACATTTATTGTTTTGTTTAGTTATTTCATGTCGAGTTCATTTATTAAAGAACATGAATAACTACCACGCTGCATTTTGGTCCGCTTCTCCTTTGACAGACGAGAACCGTTACAGTTAGAGATAGAGAGAGTGAGTGAGACGGCGAGAACAGAGAAGTGGGGATTCTAACAGTGTTTTCCAGTGAACAGGTCAAAGGCCACGGACCTCAAAACCCACAAGCTCAGGCCCTGGTCCTGTCCCTTAGACCAGGCTACCGAGGACTCTGATACCGTTGCTTAGACTTGTACACTGGGTTGAGGGAGAACATGTCAAAGTGGCCAAAGAGGTGAACATAGGGAGAGAAAAGGTTTGAGCCACCCACAACCTACCTGTAATTGGAAACAACTTTGCAAAATGAGTGTCGGGACAACTGATTAGCACCAGTGTCAAAGATCAGGTCAGGGGCAATGGTTAACATTCAGCAGATGGTATGGAGATTAGAAAAAGGCTAACTTTATTGTTATGTTTTATTATATGGATAGTAGTTTATGCAGTTTAATGCTCTGACAACAGATATTGTGTGCACTAAACAAAAGCAGAAAGGCCCCATGCGCAGAGTACAGACATAACCATTTATGTCTGTCCTCAAGGAAACACCTCTATTTGTCTGTCATCACACACATCGAACAAACAAAAGGGTCTTTGAATTCCTGGTATTTTGTTACACCCACCTATTTATTCAGCACCTCACTGTGACTATAAGGGACAAAACAAGCCAAAGTTAATAGTGACTGGCTGGAACAAAACACTTCAATCAATAGGATGACAGTTCATCTGCTCGTCATTTAACCATTACCTGGGAGAACTACACCTCCTGCTGTGGCTGGGGTTTGATACAGATTTGCCAGCACGTCTCTGTGTCTACTCTGACGGAACAAGGCGAAGACTCAAACACACACACACACACACACACATCGGTCTGTGTGTCTCCAGCTCTCATTACCCTGTGTGTGTGTGTGTTAATGTCTGCTTATATTCCCCCTGTAGAGCTACTTTGCTCTCTGTTTGTCACCTTTGCAGCGAAGGAAAATAAGACTTTAGAGATAAACAAGGCAAAGGAGGTGAAGGAGGTGTGTGTGTGTGTGTGTGTGTGTGTGTGTGTGTGTGTGTGTGTGTGTGTGTGTGTGTGTGTGTGTGTGTGTGTTAGAGGTGCGTAACTGGCTGCAGGGAAGTCAGACGCAGGAGAGCAGAACTGGGTAATAACCGGAGCAGTTTAATGAGGCAAAACCGACGGCACCCAGAACAACAGAATATGGGTTGATATAACCAGGCGCAAACCAGTCTGTAATGCACATACACTTTACAACAAACAATTCCACACACAGACATGGGGGGGGAACAGAGGGTTTTATACACGTCACATAATGAGGGAATGTCGCCCGAACAAGGAGAGTAACCGACTTCGGGCGGAAGTCATGACAGTACCCCCTACATTGACGAGCGGCTCTAGCAGCGCTCCGACACCGGCCTCGGGGACAACCCGGAGGGCGAGGCGCAGGGCGATCAGGACGGAGAAGGTGGAACTCCTGCAACATTGAAGGGTCCAACGCGTCCTCCACCGGAACCTAGCATCTCCACCGGAACCCAGCACCTCCACCGGAACCCAGGCCCCTCGCCCAAAGCCTTGAATCCAGTATGGAGCGAACGGCATACGCCGGGACCCCCTCAATGTCCAAAGGGGCGCAGGAACGTACCGCACCTCAGACTCCTAGAGCGGACCAGCCACCACCGGCCTGAGAAGAGACACATGGAACGAGGGGTTAATACGGTAATTGGGGGGAGCTGTAACCTGTAACACACCTCGTTCAGTCTCCTCAGGGCTAACTTCTTAAGGCTGAAATCCCGTTAACGTGATCGATTTGACAACAGCCAGTGAAAGTGCAGGGTGCCAAATTCAAACAACTGAAATCTCATACTTAAAATTCCTCAAACATACAAGTATTATATACACCATTTTAAAGATATACTTGTTGTTAACCTCTAGCGACGAGCAATCCCGTATCCGGGAGCGTAATCATAGCCTCAAGCGCATTACCGTAACACAACTTTTCCTATTCATGAAAATCGCAAATGAAATAAATATATTCAAACACAAGTTTAGACTTTTGTTAATAACACTGTCATCTCAGATTTTCAAAATATGCGTTACAGCCAACGCTAGACAAGCATTTGTGTAAGTTTATCATGGCATAAAGCTATGCTAGGCTCTGCTGGCAGCAGGCAACATTTTCACAAAAATAAGAAAAGCAACCAAATTAAATAATTTACCTTTGAAGAACTTCAGATGCTTTCACTCAGGAGACTCCCAGTAAGATAGCAAATGTTCCTTTTTTCCAAAAATTATATTTTTGTAGGCGAAAAACGTCCCGTTTGTTCATCCTGCTTGGCTGAGAAATCGACCGAAAAATACTTCAACTATAACGCCAAACTTTTTTCAAAATTTGCTCCATAATATCGACAGAAACACGGCAAACGTTATTTAGGATCCATCCTCAAGATATTTTTAACATATGTATTCGATAATATATCCGTCGAGGCAGTTGGTTTCTCATAAGAAACGATTGGAAAAATGGCTACCTCAGTATTTTACGCAAGGTTTTCTCCGGGAGACACCATGCGACCACTCGCCCTATATGGTCTCTTACGCCATTCTCCAATGGAAATGCCTAAAAAGACGTCACAATCCTGTAGACACCTTGGGGAAAACGTGGAAAACGTAAGCTGACTCCTAGCTCCTTCACAGCCATATAAGGAGTCATTGGCATGGTTCGGTTTCAAAAAATGTGGCACTTCCTGATTGGATTTTTATCTGGGTTTCGCCTGTAACATCAGTTCTGTGGCACTCACAGACAATATCTTTGCAGTTTTGTAAACGTCAGAGTGTTTTCTTTCCAAAGCTGTCAATTATATGCATAGTCGAGCATCTTTTCGTGACAAAATATCTTGTTTAAAACGAGAACGTTTTTCATCCAAAAATATATCCAACTGGTTAATTCCACCACAGTGTCCGATTTCAAAAAGGCTTCACAGCGAAAGCACACCGTCTGATTATGTTAGGTCAGCACTTAGTCACAGAAAAACACAGCCATTTTTCCAGCCACAGAGAGGAGTCACAAAAAGCAGAAATAGAGATGAAATGAATCACTAACCTTTGATGATCTTCATCAGAGGACACTCACAGGACTTTATGTTACACAATACATGTATGTTTTGTTCGATAAAGTTCATATTTATATCCAGAAAACTCAGTTTACATTGGCGCGTTATGTTCAGTAATGTTTTGCTTCCAAAACATCCGGTGATTTTGAAGCCACATCAATTTACAAAAATATTCATCATAAATGTTGATGAAAATTAAAGTGTTACACATGGAATAAAAAATATACTTCTCCTTAATGCAACCGCTGTGTCAGATTTTGTTTTAAATGTGCGAAAAAGCAATAATCTGAGTACAGCGCTCAGAGACCAAAACAAGCCATAAAGATACCCGCCATGTTGTGGAGTCAACAGAAGTCAGAAATAGCATTATAAATATCCACTTACCTTTGATGATCTTCATCTGAATGCACTCCCAGGAATCCAAGTTCCACAATAAATGTTTTTCTTGTTTGATAAAGTCCATAATTTATGTCCAAATACCTCCTTTTTGTTTGCACGTTTAGCGCAGGCACTTAGTTCAGACGACAGGTCCATTACAGTTCGTAGAAACATGTCAAAAGATGTATAGAATCAATCTTTAGGATTTTTTATCATAAATATTCCAACCGGATAATTCCTTTGTCTTTAGAAAGGAAAAGGAACAAAGCTCGTGCTCACGGCCGCGCGCGAGACTGAGCTCATGGCATTCTGCCAGACACCTGACTCAAACAGCTCTTATTCTCTCCCCCTTCACAGTAGAAGCCTGAAACAAGGTTCTAAAGACTGTTGACATCTAGTGGAAGCCTCAAGAAGTGCAATCGGACCAAATTTTACATTGTATATTGGATAGGCAAAGACTTGAAAACCGAAGATTTTGCCACTTCCTGGTTGGATTTTCTTCTCAGGTTTCTACCTGCTATATGAGTTCTGTTATACTCACAGAGATCATTCAAACAGTTTTAGAAACGTCAGAGTGTTCTCCATCCAAATCTACTAATAATATGCATGTCTTAGCTTCTGGGCCTGAGTAGCAGGTAGTTTACTTCTGGCACCTTATTCATCCAAGCTACTCAATACTGCCCCCCAGAAGTTAAACAGCCCCACAAACCACGGACCCAGCTTCCGGCAGGGCAGGCGGAGGGGCAGGTTTCGGGTCGAGAGCCAGACCCGGTCCTCCGGTGCGAACATCGGGGCCTCACTGCGGTGACGGTCTGCGCTGGCTTTCTGGTGCAGCACGGCGTGCTGAAGGTGAACATGGGCAGCGTCCTATGTCTCATCCGCGCGCCAGAACCAGTCGTCCACCGCAGGAGCCTCGGTCTGACTCTGATGCCAAGGAGTCAGAACCGGCTGATACCCTAGTACTTACTGGAAGTGGGAGAGGTTAGTGGAGGAGTGGCGAAGCGAGTTCTGGGCCATCTCAGCCAAAGGCATGAACGCCGCACACTCCTGGCAATAAGACCGTAGAAACCTACCCACATCCTGGTTAACTCTCTCCACCTGCCCGTTAGTCTCAGGGTGAAAACCCAAGGTAAAGCTGATCGAGACCCCCAGACGCTCCATGAACGCTCTCCAGACCCTTGATGTGAACTGGGGACCTCGGTCAGACACTATATCCTCAGGCACCCCATAGTGCCGGAAGACGTGAGTGAACAAGGCCTCTGCAGTCCGTAGGGCCATAGGGAGACCAGGCAGAGGAAGGAGACGGCGGGACTTGGAGAAATGGTCCACAACGACCAGGATCGTGGTGTTACCCTGTGAGAGGGAGATCTGTGAGAAAATCTATCGACAGGTGAGACCATGACCGTTGTGGAACGGGTAAGGGGTGTAACTTACCTCTTGGCAGGTGCCTAGGAGCCTTACACTGGGCGCACACCAAGCAGGAGGAAACATAAACCCTCACATCCTTGGCAAAGGTGGGTCACCAGTACTTCCCACTCAAACAGTGCACTGTCCGACTGATACCTGGATGACCAGAGGAGGGTGACAAGTGAGCCCAATAGATCAGCCGGTCACAAACAGCAGATGGAACATACAGACACCCAGCAGAACACTGGAGGGGAGCGGGCTCTGCACGTAATGCCTGCTCAATGTTCGCGTCCAGCTCCCATACTACCGGCGCCACCAGGCAGGAGGCCGGGATTATAGGGGTGGGATCCATGGGCCGCTCCTCTGTGTCATACACTCGGGACAGTGCATCTGCCTTGACATTCTGGGAACCTGGTCTGGGAACCTGATCTGAAAGGGTGAAAACGAAAAGGGTAGCACACCTTGCCTGGCGAGGATTCAGTCTCCTCGCTGCCCAGATCTACTCCAGATTGCGGTGGTCAGTCCAGACGAGAAAAGGGTGTTTAGCCCCCTCAAGCCAATGTTTCCATGCCTTCAAAGCCTTGATGACAGCCAACAGCTTCCGATCCCCCACGTCATAGTTTCGCTCCGCCGGACTGAGCTTCCTCGAGAAGAAGGCACAGGGGCACGGCTCCTATCCCAGCCTCGGACGCGTCCACCTCCACTGTGAACGGCAAAGAGGGATCCGGATGGGCCAACATGGGAGCCGAGGTCCACCTCAGCCAACCACTGCAAACGCACCGGGCCCCCCTTCAGCAGTGAGGAAATGGGAGCCGCTACCTGACCAAAACCCCCGGATAAACCTCCAAACGCTAGAAAACGCTGCACCTCCATTACCGTGCTGGGAGTCAGCCAATTACGCACGGCTGAAATGCGGTCACTCTCCATCTCCATCCCTGAGGTGTAAATGCAGTATCCTAGGAAGGAGACGGACTGCTAAAAGAACAGGCATTTCTCAGCCGTGACATACAGCTCCAACAGACCAAGCACCTTACACACCAAGAACACATGCTCGGCACGTGCAGCGGAGTATATCAGAATGTCATCAATATACACCACTACACCCTGCCCATGCAGGTCCCTGAAAAGCTCGTCCACAAAGGCTTGGAAGACTGACGGGGCATTCATCAACCCGTACGGCATGATAAGGTACTCATAATGCCCTGAGGTAGTACTGAGCACCGTCTTCCACTCGTCTCCCCCCGGATACACACCAGATTGTAAGAGCTCCTGAGATCTAGTTTCATGAAGAAGCACGCCCCGTACATTGACTCAATCGCTGTGGCTATGAGAGGTAGTGGGTAACTGTACTTCACAGTGATCTGGTTAAGAGATCGATAATCAATACATGGGCGCAGACTTCCCTCCTTATTCTTCACAAAAAAAGGAATTTAAGGAGGCGGGAGACATATGTTTCCATAGCCGCCGTCTCCGCCTATGACAGGGGATACACGTGACTCCTGGGAAGTGCAGCGTCTACCAGGAGATTTATCTCACAATCCCCCCGACAATGGGGTGGTAATTGAGTCGCCTTCTTTTTGACGAAGGCGAGAGCCAAATCAGAATATTTGGGGGGAATGTGCACGGTGGAGACCTGGTCTGGTCTTTCCACCATAGTAGCACCAACAGAAACCCCTAAACACCTCCACGAGCACTCTCGCGACCACCCTGTGAGAGCCCTCCATTGCCATGAAACAGTGGGGTCATGACAGGCTAACCAGGGTAGGCCTAGCACCACAGGAAACGCAGGGGAGTCAATA
The DNA here is from genome assembly GCF_036934945.1 of Oncorhynchus masou masou. Taxonomy (NCBI): domain Eukaryota; kingdom Metazoa; phylum Chordata; class Actinopteri; order Salmoniformes; family Salmonidae; genus Oncorhynchus; species Oncorhynchus masou. Next base: position 25,735,992 of record NC_088218.1, on the reverse strand, counting down.
AGGAAAAGACTGATTCTCTCCTTGTGACCACCCTGAGTCACCATACCCAGGGGAGCGGTGGTCTCCCTAATCAACCCTGACCCTAATGGTCGACTGTCTAAGGCGTGAACTGGGAAGGGCATAGCCACTGGAACAATGGAGATCCCTAAACTATGGGTGAATTATCGATCTATGAAATTCCCAACGGAGCAGTTTAACTTCTTGACGCAACCCATCCCTGTCGCCGGATCATTTTAGTCAGCAACCGCTGAATAGCAGAGCGCAACAGTCAAAGCTTAGCCTTTTGTTAATCCACCTGTCATCTCAGATTTTGAAATTATGCTTTACAGCGAAAGCAATCCAAGCCTTTTCACTCACAAGACTCCCAGTTACACAACAAATGTTCCTTTTGTTCCATAAAGATTATTGTTATACCCAAAATACCTCCTTTGTTTGTCGCGTTATGTTCAGAAATCCACAGGAAAGAGCGGTCACGATAACGCAGACAGAAATTTCAAATAGTCTCCATAATGTCCACAGAAACATGTCAAACGTTTTTTATAATCATTCCTCAGGTATTTTTTAAAATATATATTCGATAATAAATCAACCGAATGTGTGTAGGTATTTCAATAACACCGGATGGAACAATGGACGCTTTACTCTGTAGCGCAAAACTCACTCTGAGAGCCCCCGCCTATCCACTTACACAATGTGATCTTTTACGCTCATTTTTCAAAATAAAAGCCTAAAACTATGTCTTAAGAATGTTGACACCTTGGGGAAGCCATAGAAAAGGGAATCTGGTTGATATCCCTTTAAATGGAGGATAGGCATGCATAGGAACAGAAGGGTTTCAAAATAAGGGCACTTCCTGATTGGATTTTCCTCAGGGTTTCGGCTGCAATATCAGTTCTGTTGTACTCACAGACAATATTTTGACAGTTTTGGAAACTTCAAGTGTTTTCTATCCTAATCTGTAAATTATATGCATATTCTAGCATCTGGTCCTGAGAAATAGGCCGTTTAGTTTGGGAATTTTATTTTTCCAAACATAGAATAGTGCCCCCTAGCTTCAAGAGGTCATTGAGGCAAAACCAACGGCACCCAGAACAACAAAATATGGGTTGAAATAACCCGTTGCAAACCAGTCTATAATGCACATACACTTTCAAATAAACAATTAATGGGGGGAACGGGGTTATATACACGTCACGTAATGAGGGAATGTAAACCAGGTGTGTGGGAAAACAAGACAAAACATATGGAAAATGAAAGGTGGATCGGCCGCCCGAATAAGGAGAGGAACCGACTTCGGCGGAAGTCGTGACAGTGTGTGTGTGTGTGTGTATGTGTGTGTTTTGTATTTATGTGTGTATGTTTTACCAAATACCTTCTTGCCTGTTTAGAATATAACATTATACATAGCCAGTCCATTGTTAACACCATAATTAAGTGGTGAGGATTTAAGAGTTTAAACACTTTAACACAAATTGTGGTAGTTTCAGGAATAAATGCATTTCATATTGTGATATTTTTATTCATGCATGTTTTTATTATTGTTTATGTTTGTGTAGATCCATATAGTATGTTTGTTTGAGTGTAAACGGGCATATATTCCCAATCTGGGGATACCTGTCATCTGTAATCCCTCCACCTGTCTCTATATTCCTAATTCAGCCGAGTTTAATTTCCAGAGCAGAGAGATGAATCAATCTGATTTTCCTGGGATCAGTAAATTACACTGAACAAAAATATGAACACAACATGTAAAGTATTGGTCCCATGTTTCATGAGCTGAAATACAATATCCCAGAAATGTTCCATACAAAAAAAGCTTATCTTTCAATTTTTGTGCACAAATTTGTTTACATCCCTGTTAGTGGGCATTTCTCCTTTGCCAAGATAATCCATCCACCTGACAGGTGTGGCATTTCAATAAACTGATTAAACAGCATGATCATTACACAGGTGCAGCTTGTGCTGGGGACAATAAAAGACCACTCTAAAATGTGCAGTTTTGTCACACAACACAATGCCACAGATGTATCAAGTTTTGAGGGAGCATGCAATTGGCATGCCACCAGCGCTGTTGCCAGACAATTTAATGTTAATTTCTGTCACACCCTGATCTGTTTCACCTGTTCCTGTGATTGTCTCCACCCCCTGTTGGTGTTGCTTATTTTCCCCTGTGTTTCCTGTCTCTCTTTGCCTATTTGTCTTGTATGTTTAGTCAAGTCAAGCAGCATGTTTTTCCTGCACTTATTTTTGCTATTCTCCTTTTCTTGTCCTCCCGGTTTTGACCCTTTCCTGTTTCTGTACTCTGTACCCACCTGCCTGACCATTCTGCCTGCCTTGAACACTGTATGCAACTCTGTATCTCCTGGACTCTGATCTGGTTTTGACCTTTTGCTGTCCATGACCATTCTCTTACCTACCCCTTTGGATTATTATACATTGTAAGACTCCAACCATCTAACTCCTGTGTCTGCATCTGGGTCTCGCCTTGTGCCTTGATAGTATGAACTGGCCATGACCGACCCAGCAGACTTGGACCAGCTCCGCCAGGCTGTCTCCCTGCAGGGAGCCACCATTGGGAGACATGGGGAATTGGTACAGGGCCTTTTGGAAGGGCTCGAGTCCTTGACGGTTAAAGATTATTATGGAGCTAATCAGGGAGTTAGCTCAGAGGCTACCTGCCACCTCTGAAAAACCCCAATCATTCAGTAATATTTCCCCTCCGGAGCGATATACAGGGAATCGTTGTACCTTACGGGGTTTGCCATTTGTGCCATTTGAGGTCATCTGGAAGAATTCATGGCAAAAGTGAGAAAGGTATTTGAGTTTCCTGGAGAAAGGCGGCCAGTAAACTGTGTCATGACGTTGGCCTCTTTGGGTATAGCAAGCCCATCCCCCTCTCCCTGCCTCTCCCTTTCCTCCTTCAACTAGGTTGCTGTGGTAAGAGAGACGTTGTAAATTCCTGAGAATCTCCTCATGCACACACAGTATAGAGAGAGTAGATTTTCATGGAGAACAAAGGAAATCCTTCCACCTCACAGAACTTGATGTACGAACAAATTTCATGTTCCGGAAAGTATAAAAGATTGGTGAAGAATCCAGCTACGAACTGGTCCGTTTGTCACAACTTGGGGAAGCTCATGGGAGACGGTGTGGCCACATTACCATAACGCTGTTTATATAATAGCCTCAGATATGAGGTTTACATCTAATTGTTGTATAAGATGAATGAGTGAGTATGATACTGTTTGTATAATTGTGTAAAATGATGTTGGATTATTTAATGAAAAAAAAAACATATTTCCCTTTTGATTTGAACTAAATCAGAGGACCGCCCTGTGCCCAGTTAGGGTCAGGCCTCCTGGGACAGCCCCTTTTCTGCCATTCCGAATAAAACCCAACTTTGAGAAATTATCAGCAGACCGAGCTTACCTCAATTTCGAGATGGCTAAAGGTTGCAGACCATGTTAACCATACCACATTGTTAAACTCTTAGACTATCGATACCGACAGAATAAGAACAAGTCTTTGATATGAATTACTAGTCTGCAGCTAGGAATTCGGTATCATTGAACGCGAAGAACGACAACCGCCGAAACATCCATTCTATAACGAATATCACTCTGAATAATCCCCTCTAACCACAACCGAGATAGAGAGGAAGAGAGACGGACAATTCTACAAAAGAAATGAACTTTTCACCAGCGATCAAGACGACACACTGAGCATAAATATATATATTGATTGCAATTGTTCCCGAATGAGTGAGCGTTCAAGTGCAAAGGATTAGCATTTCAATTGTTATAATTATCACTCTATACTGACTTCTTAGTCGAGCCCCACTTCCCCTTATGTCTAACAAGCCGCCATGCCGGTTTAGCCCACTAGGGCACATTCTCCTATCATTTCATGTAACCACATTTACCTTGTTTTTTTTATGCATTTCTGTGAATTACTTAGTTACTAATAAATAAATTATTTAAGACAATTGATGTATGGATGACTCATATTGAAGACTGGAATGAGTCTAACGTAAGGTAAACTAAATAATTCATTAATTCGAAGACTAATTAATCAGATAAAATATCTGAAAAGTTATTTTAGGAAATGATAACTTTGTAATCTGAATATTTTTACTTGGTGCCCTGACTTCCTAGTAATTACGGTTACATGATTAATCAGTCTAATCATGTAATACTTAATTACAGAGAATCTTTGATAAAAACTATAAGTCTTCAGTTAATGATAGTAAAGACACAACAACTACTTGACTTACTTCAAAACTCCTGTAGTGTGGCAGACTACACGTTGATTTTAGCACGTTGGCCGCCAATAGTGCCTGGAATCCGGAGTCTCCTTTTGATACTTTTTTGCACGGATTATGTGAGGAGGTAAAGACAGCCTTCAACACATCCAGTGGACATTATGAGTACCAGGTCATGCCATTTGGATTCACCAATGCCCCCGCTATTTTCCAGGCTTTGGTCAATGATGTGCTTCGGGACATGCTAAACCGGTTTGTGTTTGTGTACCTTGACAACATCCTGTTTTTTTCCTGATCTGCACAAGAACATGTTTTTCATGTCAGACAGGTCCTTCAGCGCCTCCTGGAGAACCAACTGTTCATGAAAGCCGAGAAATGAGTTCCACCACTCTACATTCACCTTTCTGGGATATGTCATTGCTGAGGGCAATGTTCAGCTTGTTCCTGGAAAGGTGAAAGCAGTGGTCCCTCATCGTCCCTGGTCTCATATATCTCTGGACTTTGTCACTGAGCTCACCTCTGTCTGATGGCGACACTGTAATTCTGATGGTAGTCAATCGGTTCTCCAAGGCTGCCCATTTCATTCCTCTCCCCAAACTACCTTCTACCAAGGAGATGGCCCAGCTTATGGAGCAGCATGTCTTCCGGATCCATGGACTCCCGGTAGACATGGTCTCCGATCGGGGTTCTCATCTCAGTTCTGGAAGGCATTCTGCACCCTTATTGGGTCGTCGGCCAGTCTGTCATCCGGATTCCATCCCCAAACTAACGATCAGTCGGAGCGAGCCAACCAAGACCTGAAGACCACCTTATGGTGCCAGTGCTCAACCAAACCCACTACCTGGAGCCGTCAACTGGTCTGGGTGGAGTATGCCCAGAACACCTTTCCCAGTTCCGCCATGGGACTCTCCCCTTTGAAGTGCTCCATGGGGTATCAGCCTCCACTCTTCCCTGAACAAGAGGAGGTCAGCGTACCCTCAGCCCAGATGTTTGTCCGCCGCTGTTGACGTACCTGGAGAAGAGCCAGGGTGGCTATTCTCAAGACCAACTCCAGGTATCGTTGACAAGCGTACCGTCGCCGGACCCCAGCTCGCCACTACCGCATTGGGCAGAGGGTATGGCTTTCCCCTCGGGATCTGCCCCTTCAGGTAGAGTCCCGCAAGCTGTCTGTCAGGTTCATTGGTCCTTTTCCCATCTCCAGAGTCCTGAATTCTACTGCTGTCCATCTTGTGTTACCCCGTACCCTCCGTATTCACCCTACCTTCCATGTGTCTAGGATTAAGCCCATGTCTCACTGTCCTTTGTTTTCTGTCTCCAGGCCCATCCCTCCCCCCCGGTTATCGGTGGCCAGCCAGTATATACGGTGAGACGCCTCCTGAAGGTTCGACCACAGGGCAGGGGTTTCCAGTACCTGGTTGATTGGGAGGGTTATGGCCCGGAGGAGAGGTGCTGTGTCCCGGCTAAAGACATCTTGGACCCGGTCCTCATTGCCGATTTCCACCACGGACACCCCGGTCAGCTAGATATGCACCCAGACAGGACGCCAAATGGTGTCGCTGGGGGAGGGGGGTACTGTCATGTCCTGATCTGTTTCACCTGTTGCTGTAATTGTCTCCACCCCCTCCAGGTGTCGCTTATTTTCCCCAGTGTATTTATCCCTGTATTTCCTGTCTCTCTCAGTTTGTTTTGTCAAGTCAACCAGCATGTTTTTCCCGCACTTATTTTTGCTATTCTCCTTTTCCTAGTCCTCCCGGTTTTGACCCTTGCCTGTTTATGGAATCTGTACCCGCCTGCCTGACCATTCTGCCTGCCTTGACCACGAGCCGGTCTGCCACTCTGTACCTCCTGGACTCTGATCTGGTTTCGACCTTTTGCCTGTCCACGTCTATTCTCTTGCCTACACCTTTTGATGATTAAACATTGTATGACTCCTACCATCTGCCTCCTGTGTCTGCATCTGGGTCTCGCCTTGATAGATTTCACTACCTTAAGCTGCCTCCAGTGTCGTTTTAGAGATTTTGGCAGTATGTCCAACCGGCCTCACAATTGCAGACAATGTGTATGGTGTCGTGTGGGTGCGCATTAGCCCATTTTATTGTTGTTGTATCTGTGACCAACAGTTGCATGTCTGTATTCCCATCGATTAGGGCTTAATTCATTTATTTCAGTTGACTGATTTCCTCATATAAACTGTAACTCAGTAAAACCAATGCAATTGTTCAATGTTGCGCTTAGATTTTATATTTATATATTTTTTTCAGTATAGAATCTGTTACTCGTTTTACTAATTTAGATTATGGATATGTTTATATGTTGACAGGAAAGAAGAATATCTGGATTAGTTCATATACAGTCAAAAAAGAGGGGAGTTAGATTATTGTGAGAGATTATTCAAATAGGGAGACCTGGCTGGACAAAAACAGCTCAAAGCCCGTCCACCTTCTCTCCCTAGTCCCTGTATTGTTCCACTGAGTTTACAACCCCAGTCAGACAGAGGTAGCGGACTTGACATGGCAGTCAGGAGAAATGAAGTGAAGGGAGCGACCAGGCGCAGGAGTGGGCACAATATGAATGATCCTAGGCAACAGATGACGGGTATTATCCTATCAACCTGCTGTTCGTTTTACACCACCACCCTCCCTTCTTCCTTCCTCCCTCCCTCTATCCCTACGTCCTTCCTCTCTTCTTTTTCAGTGACCAGGAGGTTGCCTTGAGTCCACTGTCTTCCCCTAGCTATAAAACAGCCCAATAATGGGACAGGCAGTGTTGGGGGTTGAAGATGTTAAGAATAGAAACCTCAGAAGAGAGAAGAGACCATTAGGATGCTACTATAGGAGTTACCTCAGCAGAAGGTTTCCCTTTACTCACTGCCTGCAAATCAGCATTTTCGCTGGACAATAGGCTCAGCAGTGGTCCCATGATTGCTTCTTTTCAAATGGTAATGGACATCCTAGCTCCTCTGCCAGGTTTTTCCTTAGCAAGAGGACAAATTACAGTTTACAAGGCGGGCATGGAAGAAAAATAAAATGAAAAAAATAAATAATTCTGAGCTGAATATCTTTTTTCGTCCCTCTTCTTTTTTTTTTATTATTCAACAAACTGACATGTAAATTACCCTTTAAGTGCTCCACTCCAGGGCTCTGATCATCCCCTAATTGTCGCAGTCAATTGTGGCCAACAGTCTCTTCAATCCCAGGCGCTTTGACAACAAGCACCAGGATCAAAGAGGAATCAACTCCCTTCAATTTCTCTCTATTTATGGAAGTGCCAAAAAGACTGCAGTGAGAGGTGAGAGTGAGAGGGCACTAGACCAGTGCTTTACAGAGAGAGAGAGAGAGAGAGAGAGAGGAAATTATCGCATCACAATAGTCATTTGTTCATTACAGTTCTATAACCCTGATATTTGACAGTGCTCCTGTATTGACGTGCTCCATACACAGGACAGTTACAGCTGATAAAAGGCTTGACTCACATATTGATACATTATGTTTTGTGTGACAGAGTATTTTAATTGCAGTTGTTATTTTTTTCTTGACGAACGCGAAACAAGACTGTATCTACACCTGTATTTGCCTAAACCGTGTCATTACAGACCCTAGTTCAATCCCCACCTGCCGTGATCGGAAGTCCCATAGTGTGGCGCTCAATTGGCCCAGTGTTGTTAAGGGAGGGTTTGGCTGGGGTAGGCAGTCATTGTAAATAAGAATATGTTCTTAACTGACTTGCCTAGTTAAATCAAATAAAAATCTGTGAACACTCTTTACCTACCCTGTGGTGACCTGCAGCTTCACTGTGATTAATGTGATTTTCTCAGGATGAAAATAAATCACAAACAATAGACAGTGTTACAACTCACAATGACTAAGGTATTCTCTATTATTTTACACCCTGGTCATTTGAGAGTCAAAGTAACCCCCCCCCCCTTAGGAGGACTAAACCTTGATGAACACTGATGCTTGGTAGATATCCAACCTGATAATTGTCCTACCATAATTCCATTAAATAAACGGTGGCTGGTAGTTGGGAGGGTGGGGAGAATTACATGTCATTTTCTGCATTGTTATTCAGCCACATCAATTTGAGTTTTTAGAGTTTTTATCCAAGACATATTACCCTTGCTATGCACCAGGTTAGTGTAAATGAACACACCGTATTGAAATTGTTGAGCAAGAGAGAGAGATAGAGAGACAGAGCAGAATTAGGCCAATATTCACTAATAATAAAAACTCAACAAAGAGTAATTCAGTTTTGGAACATCTAAAATACAGTGACCCCCTCTCATACCATTACCAAGCCCTGCAATTCCAAGAGCTGAGCAAAGAAAAGAGTCCCCTCATCCAGCTGGTCCTGAGGCTGAGTTCACAAACCTGTTCTACTAACACACTGAAGTCTCAGGACCAGAACATCCAATCAATCAGAATAAAACAAATTACAACACAGTCAAAAACAAAACTACAGAATCACAAGGCAAAATGCAGTGCTATCTGGCCCTAAATCGACAGTACACAGTGGCTAACTAGTTGACCATGCTTACTGTTCAAAACCTTTGAAAAACCTTAACAAAGTACAGGCTCAGTGAGCACAGCCTTGCCAATGAGAAGGGTAGACACAGGAAAACCTGGCTCCCTGTAGAGGAAAGGCTGTGCAACCACTGCACAACAGCATAACCTGAAACAGAGCTGCATTTCCTGACGAAATGTCCAAAAAAAGTCAAACAATTAGAGAGTGTAATTTCCCCAAAATTGAAACCCTTATTCAAGGTTTCAAAGACCTCTCTGATGAGAATAAGCTACCTATCCTGTTGGATGAGGACGCAGAGAGCTGGCTGTGTCTGACAGACCAACCAACCTGCACATGTCCTCTATGCTTATTGTTATTGTTCAATGTATTTTGACCCTTGGATATTGTTGTTACTGTTGTCCCATAGACAATTTTGAGCATTATTATTTTTATATTGTAAATATCCAAAGTCAGCTTTGGCAATATGTACATTGTTACGTCATTCCAATAAAGCAAATATAATTGAATTGAATTGAGAGAGAAGAGAGAGAGAGAGAGAGAGAGAGAGAGAGAGAGAGAGAGAGAGAGAGAGAGAGTAGACATGGTTTGGTTTGAGGAAACAAGTTAGTTATATTAATTATATTTCTATGTCCTAAGAGGAAGTAGCTAGCATCGTATATGGAAGCAGACATTAAAAGGCTGATATGGAAATGTAGGGAAGAGATTAGAGATACAACAGTTATTCAAATGTTTGATTAATAATGCATCATGGCCACCGTCATTTATTCATTCCAGGGAGCGATAAGTCATCTTTCGAGTCAAGAGTGAAATACGTTTTCCTGTTTTCCTTGAGCAGCTTACCTTTTTTTTAAAGCACACTTTGGGTGACTAACTTTTGTCCATGTCAAATATTAACTTATTGTGTTTTATGTCTATCTCTTCTGGGTATAAATACTTTGCAAAGAGGGAATATCCAAATATTAAAACAGAAATACTGGTTTTCTGAGTCCCTCACAGCCTCCCTCCACCAATCTGTTACTTTTCTGGCCACTGGGGACCTGACCTCTTTCCACAGGAAAGATTCAAAGTAAAGCAGAACATCTGATCTGTCTCTTATTTGTGCAGCTCAAATGAACAAGTTGTAATTCGCAGTCTCAGATCGAGTCACCATGCACTTACTCTGTTGATTTTAACAAGAGCAACCAACAGAAAAATAATCTATATGTTTCTGATGCAAGCTTTTTGCTTCTAAGCAATCTGTTACTTTGCGATCTCTCTCTCTCTCTCCCTCTCTCTCTCTGTCTCACTTTCTTTTATATACACTGAGAAACATCTGAAGTGTTTTTGAGAAAAGCACAAGCAAAGGACAAGTGCTCATTTGCCTGTAAGGCCTGTAGCAAATGTAAACTAAATTCATTTCCCGTGTTTGAGACTTCTTCCCCGAAGATCACACACACACACACACACACACACGGCCGCCTCTGTTCTCCAATTGTCCATCAATCTCTCATGTTCTTCACTCTGTTACACTGCGAGCAACGGTGGAGCATTAACTGGCATAATATCTGCGGCTGTCTACAGCAGTGGGATCAAAATATCACAGAACAGGTCCCATAGAGAGACCTACAGTCGATGTTGTTGTGGCGACTGTAGTGTACGGAGAGAGAGGGAGAGTTAAAAACCAAACTAGAGGGATAGATATGGTCTGGTGAAGAAGATGCTTTGTGTCACACCATTATCATTTAGGCCCTTATACATTGTATTGTATACCAAACGTCTTCAGAAGGCTGTCAACTGTATGCTTAGGGCCTCAGACATACTAGATACTCACCATCGTTGTTAGAAGCTGTCAGCGGTATATAGGATATATGTAGTCATAAAAGTAGTCATACTTTATGTATAAGACATTGAATTATCTTCAACATAAATCTTACTTACCGTAATGGATCATATACCGTACTTGTGGTTTGTCAACTTATTTAGGGGCGTCATTGAAACAGTGAAATGTAGAGCAGCTTTGGGGTATGTTCTCATGTACAGGAAATGACACCGTCCTGTTCTCCTCCTCCTCTCACCCCCTCTCTTATTTAGTTTGGGGATTCCATTCCATTAGATTCTTTTCCCATCACCACCTGTGAATTCTCCTCCTCCTCCTAAGTTTTAGCACAGATGTAACATTTCTGGGGAGCAATTCCATCATGATAGCTGCTCCTTTCCCAGCACAGAACAGCAGTCCTGCAGGGAGTTGGAATCCAAAGATAGCTGTGTTTCCATGCGACTGTATGGGGAGGACAACATCAATTACATATCTTTGGAAAATATAATTTGTGGCTGGTTTGGAATTATACAATAGACTAGGATTTGTGTAACTGCTGTGCTTTTACCCGACAAGTTATCTTGGCAATAGTTAGATAAAAGGTCTTATTAGTATACAAAGAAACGACGTGTTATGCTTATGATACTGTTATGGCAGGTGAGAGGTCACATCTGGCGCCTGATATAATCATGAACTGTAGTGTGCTTCAGCAGTGGAGTCTATAAACTGAATGGAGTCACCGTCTGTTCTCTGCATTCAAAGTGTGGCAGACAAAAAAAAGGTCTTGGGCTTTACTCATCATCCTCCCCCTCCCCCCTTTTTCTTTCAAAATATGTTCCCCCTGATGAGGGACCCTAAACGGTCAGTAATTACTTTTTAAAATGTTTTTTTAATTTTTTAATTTTTCATTTATTTTTAACATATTTTGCTATCCTCACTTGTTAAAAAATACAAGTGCATCGTATTGTAACGCTAGAATGCTTATACCTGACAGGTGAGTAGACCAGTTGACTGGTTGAATAACTACCAGGTTAAATACCAGGTTCATTACTGATTCCACTGTGTATTCTGTACTGAAACACTATGTTATAAACCATAGGCCTATACTGCTTCTGTGGAGCATAGGATATAAGCTATGCAGTTTTATTGTTGCGCCACACGATCATTTAAATGCCAACCTAGTTGAAATTGACATAGCCTAGATGTATTTACTGCTTCATAAAACGGTCATATTTGATTCCTTGCTAAATGAATAAGTAATGATGAAACTGACAAAGGGCATATATTTGCTGTATTGATATAATTCATACCGGCAAACATGGCACGTAAAAATAAAGACACTTGCTTTCCAGAGCCACAAGAGTGTGTTGTGTTTCCTCTCAATTAAATTAACAGATTCATTAACGCTAAAGTCCCCCTATAGGTCAACCATCGTCAGTAATCCCTTTTCACGCTGTATATGTTTGTATAAAATATTCAAACTGGAAGCAAGGAGCGGTGTCACTCAGAGCGCGCGGGAATGAATGAGCAGGGACACCGCTCCAGTTGTTGAGCGGCAGCACAGAGGGATTTGGCAAGTCAGACAGAGACCATGCACTTGCTTGACATACATTCAGTGCGCACTTAAAATGAATGACTTTGCGTCTTTATCTGGCATGCAATTGCAGACTATTATTTGCTGTCAAAATCGGAAGCGAATCACACGCCTACATCAGTCTTAATCTCACACACATGCTGTACATAACATTAACACACAAAGCAGATTACTCCGTGGAGCTGCAAAACTTGAGTTTGGAGTAGCCTACTTACCAGCTGCAGTAAAGCGGGATCCCCTTATTCAAGTCTGTAACGCACTATCACCTGACTGCATAAATGACAACAAAGTTATTTTGTACATACCTAGCTAATGAAAATATAACAGTGCAACATAAATATAGTAGTAGGCTACAAATAAACACAATACTGTACGTGTAATAATAAACATAATAATCATAATATTACAAATAAAATAAAAATAATAATATTCTTAATAATAATCATAATTGTAATTAATACAATTATATATAATTCATTAAAATGAATTGCAGATAAAAAAATATTGAAAAATACTATAATATCAATCTATTTTCAGCTGTGCTGTCTATATCGACCGCCTTTTGGAATATTTAATGCCAGATGTTGAGCACCTTTTCCTCTCGAGCTGTGCTTCCGAGTTCTCTGGAATCTGATTGGCTTTGGACAAAGGCATCAAACAGTCGAGCCTCTTGATTGATGATTTAATTATCCATACAGTTGATAGCTGCATAGGACAGGACAGAAAATATAATACTTTATTTACATAACCAATCACAGCGTTGAAAAGGTGGAGCCTCCCTCTCCATCTATAGACAGAAATAGAAACAGCATCACAAGGAAATACATGAATAAATCAAATAGAGAAACCTTAATTGGAGTAATAACCATGTCATATAGTTGCAATAGAGAGAAATATTTTGGTCGATATAACCTTGAATAACACCTGTGAAAAAAATGAATAAAGTTCACACTTGACGTGTTTCAATCCTGGTCAGAGTGATGAGTTCACATACACTTTGTTTAAAACACACAGGGAAAACTTCAAATAAAGTACCTGTACGCACCTGACTGCACCTGGCACGTGCGAGAAGCACCTCAATATACACATCTCTTTCGCTCTTGTAGGTGCATGGGGCATGCGCCGATATACATGATCCACTCATAGTGGTTATTACGATAGTACAAAATAAACGCACGTCCATAGAGGTAAATAAATAAACGTTTACGAATATAAAACATGAACAACCCAAACCGCTGATGCTCACTTCTGCAACCCTTATACTTTCATCCCTGGTATGTGTGAGAGTCAGTCAAACTTGCAACGCTATCATTTCGGTCCCCTTTCCCCCTTTCAGTTGTGGTCGTGTGGGTTGAATATGAGAGTGTTCCAACTTTTCTTCTTCCGGATAATATTATTGCTTCTTCGGCTGCTTATACGTGGTAGTCATAGTCCGACAGTCACAGTTCATTTCACTCGGATCAAACAGCCTGGGAGATAAAATAAAAAATAAAAACGTATCACGTTTACCAAAAGATGCTCACGTTTGGTCCTGCTCAATTATCCCCTCCCGTGAAGACAGGTGGCGCGTGTCCCAGAGTTGGTTCTCTCCTCTCCTCCGTAGTACAGAAAAGAAAAAGAAAAAATGTCATTAGAAGAGGCGTAACACGTCAGTCCGTCCCCAGGTTTGTTTCCTGGAGTGTCTCAAAGAGATCAGTCCTAACCTGCCCGAGCAGGAATAACGGTCCTTCCGAACCACTATTTCTAAGGCTTTATTATCGTTGCAAGGATCCCTGCACATTTCTCTCCGCAATTGCTTACCGCGGCAGTCTTGTGTTATCACTACAACCGAAGTCAACCGAAAAGATACTACTATACGAAATCAGGTATGTGTCCATTTCTTTACCTCGACTAATAACCTTTATAAAATAGGTAATTTATCATTTTAGAGATTGCGACTGAGAGCTTTTATAAGGAATTTGGTGATGTAGTATTGCGTTCACTTTAAACTTTCTCTACCTGCACAGGTGGATGAGGTAGCGGTGCCTTTTAAATATCTAGGCTTGCAAGTGCGTTCCAACAGAAAATATGCAGTTTTATAGAATATGATGAAAAGCCTACTCTTCGAGCCGAAAAACCACGAGAAAAAAAACAAAAAAAACAAGCCCGGTCTTATTCAGCTTTGGATTCACTTTCACCGAGCCAAGCACGCACCCTTTTATATCCAACTCGTTCTTGTTAGTGTCTTTCTGTATTTTTTGGTTTCGTAGAGTAGAAGTTGTCTGTCTCACAATATGGTAAATATTCGCTTATCATATCAACGTTATTTACATGATTTTGTTCAGATAGCTGTAATATGTTTCAATTCCTGTCTGGATAATTGTATATTCTTTGACACATCATTTTGTGGTATTTGTTCGTTTTTGTGTGTTTATTTGTTTTTCCTGTCGTGGGTCGTTCCTCATAGTAATTACAATCCATTGGCAGAATTGAACCCACTCATTTCGCACGATTAGTCCATTGAAAGCATGAATGTTTTCATGTTTTGTATGTTTTTACTTATTTATGCATGTACGTTTTTCAACATGACAGGCCTAAAACGTAAAATATGCATGCTATCTAAAATTAACCTTAAACGAACAAATGTAGTAATATTCGTAAATTAATTGTGGAGTACATTTACAGTTATGCATTTAGCCCTACGTATTTCACAACATAGCTTTTTGTATCATCTTTCATTTTTATTGTTTTGTGTTGTAAGTGATATGGGCCTAGCGGAGTGAAATTGCTCTTCTTTCTACCCTGTGATATTTACATTTGACACAAAGCCTATTGTTGAACTCATAACTTTAACATTGCCCCAGTCATCATCAATGTAGGTTACTCTCAATTTTAAAAATGTAAGGTTAAAACAAACATAAACCCAGAGAAATCAATGTAGGCCTACTGTTTGCGATATACGAGTTATTTTTTTTTTTTTTTTTTAATATATCGAAGCAGAACATAAAATTAAAACAGCACAACAGAAAGGAAAGGATCAATGGTACAACTTTTCTTATTTGAATGAACAGAATGTAAAACGCATGCTTAACCCAGCACGGCCATGACTTAATGAATTATGTCTCATACTGAAGATGCAACTCCATGTCTCCCCCTTTCTCTGCCTCCTCTCCTTCCCCGTCGTCATGTTCACTTCCACTTATCATCATCCCCGATCACTGGCATTATACAGATCAACAATACATTGATCGACCCCTTATCGTACTCTAGCATAGGTATAAAATAAAATAAAATGTGTATATTGGGTTTTCTATTATTTTCTGTTTTACTTGGCGCCTGAAATTTAAATGGTTTCTCCCAGTCAGTCCAGTGTACCCACATTGTTGCTGCCTGTGTTTGGTTGTTAGATATTGAGCCTGCGTGCTGCTGCTGCTGCTGATTCAAGGAGTCGAGTCCATGCGAGCTGCCATCTGATCCCCTCTTATCAATGAAGCACGAGATCATGGCGGATGGCCCCAGGTGTAAGAGGCGAAAACAAGCCAACCCAAGAAGGAAAAACGGTAAGAAAATACATACTGTCATTTGCAAAATATGTTTGTTGTGGATCTAGAGCTGTAATGTTGTCACTGTAACTGTAGTTCAGAGGGGCTGGCTACGAATTACCAAATGCGTGTTTTTGTTCTGCTCTCGTCTCATAGGAAATAAAGGGACACTTCTAACTGGGAAATAATGCGTAATGTGTCCGTATTGTACTGTGTACACAGGCGGGACTGTCTATCCTTCATTGTGAAATTAGGAGCACAACGTCTTTGCTAATTTCGTAATTTTTACAGAGACGATTAGACGGAAGTTGTAATAAGTTGAGAGTTTATCGTTGCGCGAAAAGACTGAGTAGCAGTGAGAGGAATTTCAGAAAGTTTCCCATCCCAAATAACGGTTCAGTAGCGAAGTCCCTTATTGTCCACCAAGACAAACCCGTTAGATGAGGATCTGATTTTATTTGCTGTTCTGTAGTTGACGTACCTGTAGATTTAGTTGTTTGAGCATATTTTTTTCAGCAAGTGTTTGTTCTTTATGCTACACATTGCTTAGATTCTCACACTCCTGAGTATATTATTTAATTAATGTAACTCGTTTTTATATGTCTAAACGTTATTGTTATGTTTAGTTCTCGCGTTGTACCCAAATGATTTGTTACAGTGTTACATCTACTTTCTCTCGAAACATTGTCCCCTTTTTTAGTAAGGAATGATTCGTGTCCCACACCGTTGGCAACTGACAAGAATATGAAACAGAACATGGGGGGACAATTCGCTGTGAACACGCTGTAATAGCTTAGTTGACTAATTTATTATAAACAAATAAGATGGCATGTGCGCTAAGATGGTGATATTGACCGGTGGTGTGTCTCGTGTCATTTATTTTATTATCAGCAATATGAAGTGCTTGTATGGAGCAAATAGCGGTGAAGGATACGTTTGTCACTCTATTGTCAACTGTTTATTCACCCACCGAATTGTGTTACACGTTGGGAGTTATTGAACCATGTCCTGGATGACTTTTCGTAGGGAATATACGTTTGTTTCTTTCCCTTTTGTGGACTGTACACTACAATACACCCCGTGCACAAGTAAATCCAGCATCACCACATGTCTGGGTCCCGAGATCTTTTCTTACACGGGAATGCCTTGCATTTTATTTTGCACCTGGTAATTTCAGTTTCTGTTGCTGTTCAAAGTGGCCCTTATCAAATGCGTATGAATTTTGCTTGTACTTGTGAAATATCTCCCTTTATGTGTCTCTTTTCCTTATTAAATGTTGTGTATTGATTTTCGTACAATCAATACAAGGAGAGTCATTGACAATTACAAGCGTAGCTTCCAGCTTGTTGTTGTTCTGAATAACAAAAGATAGGAGTGAAAGTAAGTTCCCCTTTTCACTGTAGTTTTTAGGAGATAAGAATGTTCTTTCTTCCCTTCTTGCCTCTGAGCACCAGTTCCCACCTGTTCCAGCAAACAAAAGTTTGGATTACTTTCAAACACTCCATTCAAGTAAGTGTTTTCTGACAAACACACACCTGATGATTGACATTTGCATTTGTCAGACAGAAAAATCCTTTCAAGTTCCCTCCATTGCAACAGCAGCAAGCGACCTCACACACTCTCAATGCAAAAATAATTAGCAATTGTATTTTAGTCGCTTCCCCCTCAGTGCTGATGTGGTGTGCAGTGTGCACATATTATAGGCCGACTGAGCAAGTAGAAATTCGGCATTCTTGATTCTATCATATTCTTCTAATATGCCATTGTGATCACAGATGTTGCCCTCCCTATTTACATTTTCTCGTCACGAGATGCCTTCAATAGCTCTCTCCCTTTGGGAATGCTGTGGTTGAGCTATTCAGACAGAGTGGATTTAATTTTCTCCCCTGGATGCATGGAGAGATGTCATAGGAGCTGAGCTTGTGTGTCTGGCCATTTAGATAACACCACTATATAGCTATCTATGAGGATCCTTATCAGGACCATAGCCTACATACTGAGGTTACTTGAATGCAGTAAGCAAGACAGAAAACATAGACCATCAATTGAAATATTTTGAATATTGATAGATTGATGATGTAAATTATTTATTTACGATATGGGTAGAAAAATACATTATTTTATGCATGACAGTTTGTCATGTTATCCAGAAGACATTTCTCTGTAGTTATAGAATATTTTTTAGTAGGATTTCAACGTTTTGATTCACATTTACGGCTACATTTTATAGCCAGTATTCTGACCTTAGAGTGAGATTCTGTAATTCCATGTACATTTATTCAGATTAGGTTATTTGGTCCCATTATCGTAGGTAATAATGCTTTTCTAGCCATGCATAGTGCTTCTGGCTTTGCTGTTTGTTGATAACACAAGTTTGGCGTGTGATTCTTTAGGCCCACATATGATACGATACGTACTTATCGTATCCATAGCTAAAGAGTGTTAAGTCAATCTCACAGTTCGGTGCAACGTCATATTGGCAACCCTGTAGTTTGTTGGAGTTTTCTCTCTGCCTGCCTTCCCAGGTGTTGCAAGTCAGACCCAGCTGTGGGGCTCGACCTCACTGTGTGTTTATAAGTACAGCTGGCAAAGTACTCCACAAACCTTTTCCCTTCTAACTGCATTAGTCAATCAATACTGTTAAAAATGAGTACTTTTGAATGGCACACTTTCAGTTTCCACACTTTTATTGCCCTCTCAGCATGGGTAAAGAGACATTTGCTCTGGGAATGATAGACAGTGGTACTGGTCGGCATCTCCCGCTCATCTATTTTGTTTACGTTGAACTCTGGAGTAATGTTGGAGTTGTGTGCATGTTATGTGGTGTTGCTTGTATTTGGGTGTGCCATTTAATAAGGTGGTACATAAAATGGCACCACTTTTTTTCAGGGGAAGTTTAAAATGTAAACGTAGAAATTCAGTTTTCCCAAAGGTCTGTTTATCTGATATTTCCTGTAATACAACACAAAGACCTATACGTTTTTTTTTTCAATCAACAGAAAGCCTCTCCATAGATGTTCCCATGCTCCAGAATATATTGATTACATAATTGAAGGTATAAAAAAAACAAGAAGCTTTCCGGCTTCTCTCTCTGTCTCTCTCTCTCTCTCTCTCTGGCTCCAATAGTTTAATACAATGCTGTGAATGTGATTATAAAAGCCTGTGTGCATTCACGCTAAAGATATAAAGGAGTCTTACTAATTCTTTAGCCTCAGCCCCGCTTTCAGCCCAAACAATGGCAGATTCCTTCCAGTCTAAACATTTTGTCCATCTCTATTATTCATTTGCTTTTAAGGTGCATTTACTCCCCAGCAGAAGAGAAAAAGCCCCCCCCCCCTGCCCCCCTTTCCCTTTTCACAAATTTCTCCTCTTCCCAAGGTAGGCACTATTTTGTTGCTGTCACAGGGAAAAGGAGGGCAGGTTCGCTAGCGCTCACGGACAATTGATTGTCAGTCGTAATGTGTTTCATTTACATGTTTATAACGTCAATAGTGCTGGGGTGTCCACTGTACCATTCATGCTGCCATTCCCACAAGGGTGCAATTGTCTAAGCAGCCAAAGCTAGTTACCTTTTCTGATGGCTTTTTCACTTGGGCAAAAATGGAAAGGGCGGTGTTGCCCGTCGTGCGTCAGTGTTTAGAGAAGGATTATTTTGTTTAAGCAAGTGAAATAATTACTGCAGATATTACGAGCCAGCAAGAAATGATCTCCTTTCGGCAGGGGGCTGCACTGTTTCGCATGGCAGCAGTGACAGTGGTGAGGCATGAGGTGTCCAGACAGACTCAGGGTTTTTAAGAAAAGCTATTTCATACCATGAGGTATTATTAGATTGTTTACTTAAGACTCATAGACTGATGGTTATCTGGTAATGGTAGATACAGCATGTTGAGGATGTGTGTTTTTGTGCACTTTTTTCTAAAAACCACACTCTAATCCTGATTTCTGGCATGTCGTAATGCGAGGCCTTTGTTGCCCTTTTCACCCTTTTCAAGCAGATACAGTTGGTTGATGCATCACTGCAGTTTGTTGTTTAGAATTCTTTTATCATCATTAAGCTAAATATATCCTTCTGCTCAAACTACGGTAGTCGGACGTACATCACTGAACACTTCTGTGTTACCGGATCTCTACCTGTTAGATTTCAGAACTTCCGGGAATAATCAAATAAATAAAAAAACATATACATTCCATTGCCTCGTGTGGTGACTTTCGACTTAGTAAAGGTTGAAGTTCATTCAAAACTACATAGATCTCCTTAACATCACATTCAGCCACAAACACATGTTGTGTTGGCTGTGATGAACCAGATTCACGCCAGTATCAGATGATTCTGAATCGGACAGAACATGACCATCTCTACAATCAGACACCGATACGCAACTTTATCCCCCCAAATTTTGTCTGTTTAAAAAAAAAAATAAATCTTTCCCATTTGATTTTTTTGTTTTGGGTTCTCTATTTTCTTCTCCCTCTCTGGCTTGTGAAGATATTTTCGCCTAACGGGGAGAACACACACAGCAGAGGCACCGTTAGCTGAACCCCTGACACCGCGGTCTTTGGAATGCCTTAGGTACGATTTCACTTTCGCTCACATCAATGCTGACCTGAATGTCTTTCATATCTGATCCGCCGTGTCTCTCCCAGTAAACATCCCCCGAGGGGAGAACAAAGAAAGGAGCTCTTCTTCTTCTTAATCACAATTCAGCCCTTTCACCGCCAGCAGGCTACATTTGCATTCAGCATCAGAAAGGCCGAGATGAAAAGGGGGAAAAAAGGAAAGCAGAAAGGAGAGCAATAGCAACAACAAAAAAAAAAAATGGCAGAAGGGTGGGTGGTGAGCAAAATAACTTAGGTGTTTGTGGCTGTTTGTTGGGCGTCCCCTGGTTACTAGCCTAATATAGCTCCTACTCTACCGGTGTAGGCCTGGCCCTCCTGACGGTCAGATAGTGTTACGAGATGGCATGCCTGTACTATTCATGGACACTCACTCTCACACTTCAAGAAAAAAAAATGAAAACGTGTCTGAGACGGATCAGATTCCAACTTAAGAGGTCTGTACTAGCTCGGCGCAGGTGTGTTTAGACACAATTACTTTTTGGGGGTGTTTCTTTTTTGTCCATTTTGAAATAAGAATTGGAGAGCAAAGCAGTGCTTATGTCTACTGTTATTTGTCAAATGGCATTCTCACGTGATTATTGTAGGGATTCCTTGTGGATGTGTGTTTTGTATGTCACCTGAAGAGCAGGTGTGTCAGAGGTCAATAGGAGAGACTATATCTGGAGTTGTTGCAGTGGGATCTTTCAAAGTATAAAGCTAGTTGATACACTATGCTGGGTTTACTGAGAAAAGTTTAGTCGTTGTGTTATGAGATTAAAATAAAAACCCGTTCAAACAGAGTTGCCATTTTTGTTTCTCTTTACTTTATAGCTCAGTACTCTTTCTACTTTAAGATTAGATTTGCCCCCCCCCCCCCCTAGAAATCTGGACCAATGTTTAACCACATGCCTTCACTCTTCTCTTAAGTTGGTTGGCGAGATATCTTTATTGTATAGTGAGATCTATTTCTTCTCTCTCTCTCTCTCTCTCTCAATCAGACTAAAGAATCATGTATGCAAATCCGTTGCCAAGCTTTCAAAGGGGGGATGCTTCAGCCTACAACTTTAAATGCATCATGTGATATGAATTCCGTATTCTTTCTTCTATTTTCCAACCAGAACTTTTTGTTAAGAAAAAAAAAGGGTTATTAGTACACCTTCCCCCCCTCCCAAGCTGACCGGGATTTAGACAGATTTACTTCAGCAAACACCTTTGGACACTGGGGTAAAGTAGGAGTCTGTTTACAAAAGGAGTCTTTTGTTCCGAGAGGCGCAGGGATAATTCTTTACTAGGCAGGCGTGATATTAACCCATGCTTCGATACCAGGGGAAGTGGTTAACTCTTTGTGGACACACACTCACTCTTTACTTGGACAGTTCAGGTTTCTGCTCTTCTCATGCATGGACCATTTTCTCAGCTCTGTTGAAAACCTTCCCTCTCTCCCTTCCGATGCCTTCCTCTTAAGTACGTTTTCTGAAGTAAAGAGTCAGAACAGCCTGTTCCATGTTCTGCTCTGTATTTTTTTTTTTGTGGAAAAGCTGCGAGATCTTGGATAGGGGACTCGCTTGGCTTTATAGAATTGCCAACCCATGATTATAGCTGAAATTCCTTCCTTCTGCAATAGCTTCAGCTCCAGTTGCTGTTCTGCTGGCAATGTCTTCTGTGCTGCTTACATATGTCACTGCTGAGGACCACAGAATGCAAGTAGTACTGCTGAGTTTCTTGCGTCACCAATGACTAAGAATAATGCATGAATCCTAGCCAATGAGAAGGCAGTCCTCAAGCCCCTGGGCTTAATATGTTGATTTAATTAATGTCTCAATATTCACTATGCTTAAAGCGAATAGACATTTGATCATGTTTTGATGAGGCTTAAATCTTAAGTTTGACTTGTTTTGAGGCCCTGTTCACTTCATCCACCTCTAATTCTTTGTCCTGCCCTGGATCATATGGTGCTGTATTTGGTTGTGTGTGTGTTGTCCGTAGTTCAGGTTGTGTGTGTGTGTTGTCCGTAGTTCAGGTTGTGTGTGTTGTCCGTAGTTCAGGTTGTGTGTGTGTTGTCCGTAGTTCAGGTTGTGTGTGTGTTGTCCGTAGTTCAGGTTGTGTGTGCGTTGTCCGTAGTTCAGGTTGTGTGTGTGTTGTCCGTAGTTCAGGTTGTGTGTGTGTTGTCCGTAGTTCAAGTTTTGTGTTTGTTGTCCGTAGTTCAGGCTGTGTGTGCGTTGTCCGTAGTTCAGGTTGTGTGCGCGTTGTCCGTAGTTCAGGTTGTGTGTGTGTTGTCCGTAGTTCAGGTTGTGTGTGTGTTGTCCGTAGTTCAGGTTGTGTGCGCGTTGTCCGTAGTTCAGGTTGTGTGTGCGTTGTCCGTAGTTCAGGTTGTGTGCGCGTTGTCCGTAGTTCAGGTTGTGTGCGCGTTGTCCGTAGTTCAGGTTGTGTGCGCGTTGTCCGTAGTTCAGGTTGTGTGCGTTTGTCCGTAGTTCAGGTTGTGTGTGCGTTGTCCGTAGTTCAGGTTGTGTGTGCGTTGTCCGTAGTTCAGGTTGTGTGCACGTTGTCCGTAGTTCAGGTTGTGTGCGCGTTGTCTGTAGTTCAGGTTGTGTGTGTGTTGTCCGTAGTTCAGGTTGTGTGTGTGTGAGGACTTTAGCGACTCGCGGGTGTGAAAGATTGAATGATGGAGGAGAAGTGACAGAATTCGAGGTGTTTGCGGCGTCATTCCGCCGTGACTCGTCCTCTAAGCCCCGTCTCTGTCACCTTCCTCTTGTGCCTTGACAGTTCATATCCACTCCCCTGTAAGGTGATGTGAACTCACACACAACTGAAGTTGGAAAATATTCAGTCGAATGCCTATCCCTTCTTCCTTTCGTTCATTCCTTGGCTCTTCCCCCCTCCCCCCCCCGTGTGTGTGATGCAGACACAAGGCAAACACTGAAATTGAAACTTCAGTGGACTGGCAAATAATTGCATGCATTTGGACTTTTCATTTATCTGTGCACTTCCTTATCCTTAAGCCCACAATGTTTTATGCATTGGGTGAGAAAAATACATTTTAGAAAAATATCATGCCTCATTTGACATTTTCTCAAGTGAAAATGCAAAGTCTTTATTTGGCCCATCCATTCGGTCCCCATCCCGCTGATTGCACACATCTAGTTGTTTACAATGGCTTGCGTGTGATTTTCAAAATGTTCCACGTGTCAACTCTACTATTTGCAAGGTACACAGGATATGACTCGCGACAGGTTGCATAGCAGGTGTGAAACTCACATTTTTCGCTTTTCTTAATTAAACTTATTGCAAGTTTAAAGGCACCGCGTTCTGTGCGCATAATCTCATCTCATTTCATTATGGTGTGTTGCATGTGACTCACAGTCAGCGTAATACACAGCAACTCGGCAGTTCGAGCGAATGCGCCGTCTGTGCTTCAGAACAAGAGAAATACAATAGAAATACAATAGAAATACAATAGAAATACAATAGAAATACAATAGAAAACACAATGGAAATCTCCCATCCTGCTGATTGTCCTCTTACAATATACATCTGGATTTTGCTCATGAGTGAGTAAGTATAGTGCCCACATGCATGCCATTTGTGGCTGCTCCACACCCCCCATAGCCTAAACAGCATGTATTCCGCAAGTTCAATAATGACTGTATTATGGCCTATAGAAATATTGGTGTGCTAATGATAATGACTCAGAGTATAGCGCTCCATACTGCTGTCAGGGATGGGGTGGGGGGGCTCTACTAAAAAACGAAAAAAGGAAGGTAGCAACACTAGACAATGAAAGGCTCTTTATCCGATCAGATGGCTTTTGATGTGGTTGGTGGTTGTATGAATGGTTTGTTTTTCGGTCCACCGTTCGTTATCTGCATGTTCAAAGTTGTCACCTTTATGGGAAAAACAATGCTAAAAGCTGTTCCTCAGTTTCCTGTTTGATCCTCTGAAGTTGGTAGATTTAGTTTTTTTCCCCCACCAGGTCTGACCACAATGCAAGCACACACACACACACACACACACACACACACACACACACACACACACACACACACACACACACACACACACACACACACACACACACACGCTTTGATGTATGTTTGATTGTCGGGTGGAAGAGCACTTCTGGCAAGGTCATGGACACATGGGACAATCAATAAGAGATTGTCAGATTAAGGTATCATGACATTTGGAAATGTAGGACTTCACACACATGACTCAATGCATTTTACACTGTTATACGATTCCCCTTAACAACACCTAATAGAACATGTTGCCTCATTCCAGCTCATTTCCTTTCATTTGTTTGAATCATGTGGAAGCCAAGTCACCGAGAGAGATGTTCTCCTTTCCTACCTTTGCCTGGTTGGAAATGGAGAAGTTTGTGTCTGTCTTGATTAAGGACATACAGGGTCCATTTTGAATATTATGGAAGGTAACCTTGCCACTGTTATTTCTATGCAATTGCAGTTGATTTCTGTGCAGATTCAGTCATTTTTAGCATTTTTGTCACTTTAAATGCTTTCATCTTATCGTTTGATCAAATGAGCTCTTAACTGAACGTTGCAGCAATAGAGGGAATTGTATGAAATTACATTTCCCCTTGTTATTCAAACATGTATTTAACCTTTGGCAAAAAAGTGAGCCAAGAAGAGAAAAAAAAACCGCACACCTCCCCCCTTTAAATGTCATCGGTAGTAAGGACACGTGTAACGATAGTGTGTGAACCAGTCTGGCCTTGTAAAAACTCAGAGGTGAATTCTTGTGTTAATAGGTTCTGACTGGCGATGGAGCCCCCACTGAACGGCCTGTGTCCCGCCGCTGTCAAACACCAATGTCAAACAAACACCTCCTCAGGTAGCTGGAGGATAATCACACCGACAGGCCTGTCTTCAGCCTTTCTGACACACAGGACCAGAGCCATAGGTTGGAGGCAGGGTCAGGAGAAAAGGACTCGGGTTGAGGGCTCGGGTATATCGCTGGGAATGGGGTAGAGGTGCAGGGCTAAAGTTAGGGTTGGGACTAGTTGTGGCTAAAAAAGGCCTGGGATGGACTCGGTGCCAAGACGACCGTAGCCTCTACCCGCACTATCACTGACTGTTTACCCTCTGTAAGTCCAGGCTCGACCCCAGCCATCAGTAATTACTGGCTACTCCCTGCTTTCCTACCCAAAGGAAGATTCACTCTTATCACTCCAGAAGTCTTGTTCCAACATTCCTGAGATAAATTCTCCATCACTTTGTTATTCTTACTACTTAGGGGTATTAGTATTAACATGCCCATCACAGCAGACCTTGTACTTTCCTTCTCTCTACGGCCGTATCAGTGGTCGTACATTACTCCTGGGATGTGCCATTGGCAGCAGCATAGTTGAATAATGTACGGGCAGAGTCGTATCGAACTGAGCCGCTGACATCAAAGGGAGTCAGGATGATGAAGTAATGTAAATATATGGCTGGTAACGCGGAAGTTAGGTTAGAGCCACACAGGTACTTAGTCTTGCGAATTAAAGGATTAATCAAATTGCACTTCACGGTCCGGGTACCTGGTTGCATCAGGGCTTTGTTAAGAAAATGTGTAGGAGGAGAAAGTCTCTCAATATTCTGTCTGTTTTCATTCAAATGGCAGGGATATGTGGAGAGGTGGTGAGGTTGAGGGAGAGAGAGTGTGAGTGTGAGAAATAGAGAGGTAGAGAGAGAGAGATATTTTCCCTGTATGTATTCTAATATTGTATGGGTCTGGGATATTATAGTATCTCAACATGCCGAGTAGGCTACCTTGTAAACTGGCAATCACAGGATCTCTAATGTTATTACTTTTCATAATTAGTTACAGCAACACTCGTTCCATACTGCCGGAAAGGAATATTCCTTAGTAATTAAAGTCATGAAATATTCAGTTATGCCTACCTTTTCAGCAGTCTCGCAAATGAGGAAGCCATTTTTAATGTCCACACTGCCTCTGATTTTATTATAATGGCAGCTTGGCACATCTGCAATTAGTACTTCTACTGACAGTTACCATTTCTGAGGAGCAGTAAGAGGCAGCAAGGGGACACGGGGCGGCGGGGGGGGGGGGGGGACGCGGAGCCGGGCGCTATTACATGTGCACCAAAAGCCACTCTCTCTCTCTCTCTTTAACCTTGTTGTGTTTTTTCTTCCTCTCTGACGCAGAGGTTACCTTTTCCCAACGGTGCAAAATCGACTTGACATAACTGTTCATCAGTTTCAGGATTCTCCCCTGAGGTATTTGCATCAAATCAGCTCAGTCAAGCTTCAAGTTGAAATTGGCAGGCCAGAACCTGACAGCCAGGGTAGGGACCCGGGGAAAGAGACAGGGAACTGACAGTGGCAGGGCGGGAGGGTGAGACAAATCTCTCCCTGGCTTGGCCAGGGTGGAGGAGAGAAGCGAGAGAAAAGGGCCCTGAGCGAGCTAGGTCACAGGGGTAATGGGCGCAAAGTTAGGCGGATGAAGGGATGAAGGGATGAGTAGACCTTTTTTTCTCTACCTTTTCCTTCCCTTTTTCTCCTCTGCTTCCAAATCTCTGTGGTAATGGCCATCTTTAGTGTTGTCATTTATTTTTGTTTTTTTTTGGGGGGGGGGGGGTGGATATGAGGACAAACATTTGTTGCTTGGCTGGAATAGTGACTTGGAAAAATTGGTTTAGGGCAATGGATGATATTGCTGAGGATAAAAACCACTCAGTGAGTGAGTGCAGTAGGGGATATTGAGCGTCAGGCTTTCAGAGTTACCCTGTGCATCGGACAAAGTTGTACACTCACTCACATGCATGCACAGACACGCGTGCATGTTCAAACATGCGCACGCGCACACGCACACGCACACACAAATATACACATACACAAAGAGAGAGAACAAATGCAATTGTAGCACCTTGAATCGCCTGAGTTACATAGAAATCGGATGTAGTAGGACACAGACGAGCAGTACCGTTATCTTCTTGAATTACTCTCCTCTATACCCCTTAGAGAAATCGAGATAAGGATTTGTTTGATGAAACTTTTAGTGATTCTTCGCTGCTCCAATTCTGTCTCTGCGACATCACAAAGCAGGGCGAAAATTCGACTGTAAAATGTTTAAAATCCCCTAAGGAGCAAGAGTTGAAATCCTCTTAACATATATTCTTATTAAAGTGGAAGTCAAAGATCTAGGTGACTATCATTGTTTCTTGTATGTTCTCTCTTTTAAAACAAAAACCTTTCCCATGTACACATGCTTAAAATGTATTCGCCCCTTTAACAGACATGGAGCCTTGGAGAAGTATGACACTTTCTCACGTCTTTTTTTTCAATCTCTCTTTCTTGCCCTGTCTCTCTCCTCTCTCTCTCTCTCCTCTCTCTCTGTCTCTCTCTCTCTCCTCTCTCTGTCTCTCAGTCCTCCTCCCTCTCTCTCTCTCTCTCTCTGTCTCTCAGTCCTCCTCCCTCTCTCTCTCTCCTCTCTCTGTCTCTCAGTCCTCCTTTCTCTCTCTCCTCTCTCTGTCTCTCAGTCCTCCTCCTCTCTCCCTCTCTCTCTCTCTCTCTCTCTCTCTGTGAGCTTTGCATGTGACAGCCAGGGCCTGACGGGTTGATGGCCGTTCGACAGGCAGCATTGAGTCAAAGTGGTGTGACGGCAGAGATTTGTTAAGCTGGGAACAAAGGCATGGAGATGCTGGCCTGGTATTGTCTGCGTGCATATGGACCTTGTCACAGTTCCTCAGGATTTTATGCTCTGTTTACTCCTAGCCATCACCACTAATATTCAGAAAGGGGTTGCCTCTTTTCTCCAAAGATATGATTATATACCAAGTGTTGCTGTGAATCTCTTGAGGTGCTCTTGGAAAGTCAGAAGAGCAGAGACTCATAAACATTCTATGTTTTAGTGTTGATGTATGCTCAGAAGCTCTGTGTTTACTGCATAGTATATATGGGTTATTTTCATGACCAGTATTACGGATTTCGGGGTTGTTTTTTGGAATTACACACTGTGCTCAAACTCTCTCGCGGACCAGTTTTCAAAACCCATACAAAAGCAACGAATTATAGTTGCATACACATACTGTACTTGAGGCCCCCCCCCCCCACCCCTCTATTTCATACTGAAGTTTTTTTCATAGAGAAGCTTCACTGCACTGCCTGTGGCTGCAGGACTCCTATGCCTCCCCTCCCTTCTCTCCTCCTCTTTATGGTCTCTGCTCAAACTGAAAGCTGTTTGCAGTGAGATTAGTGAAGGGGAGGGGGAGGCAGGCAACTAGGTGGGGGAAGGTAGACAGGGGAAGGGGGACAAGACGTCCGGTAGCAGACCACGCTAGCCAGGTCAGGGTGAAAGGTCTGTAGGCCCCAAGCCATCAGCCATGCCAGATATCTCCTCTCCCCATCAAATGCGGACAGTAATGCGAACAGTCCTCTGGTCTCTAATGGGTCGGTTGGTTCCACCATTTCAAGCCATGACAGTGTGTGTGTGTGTGTGTCTAACTCAGGTCAATCTAATTCACCTCTGTGCCAAACACATATAGGTGCATCTCTATATCAGTTGAGTTTGTTAGCCAACGAATGCTTTTAGCGAAAGAAATTTAGGGGGATTTGCAATGTTGATGTCTTTTAGTCTTTATTGTGACAGTGCTTTGTGACGTTAATATAGAAGCGAGTTCCTGAGAACACAGCCTGTAAAAGTCCTCTAAGACACCCAATGATATTTTCACGAGCCTGTAAAGATTATGAGTCCATTCTTGTAGTACCCATCTGTGCTTTCATTTGCAACTGTCTGCTCAATTGTAAAAGGGGAGGGAGGGGGGGAGAGTGACTTTCATTTAGTTAAATAGTTGGATAAGGTCAATGGAGGTAAAGATGTCGTTAAGTTTAGTCTTTTTTCTTGAGAGGACGAGTGTACAGAGATGCCACAATGTGTACAGGCAGTAGGTGTTGGGCTTGATACCATCTAATTACATCAGTAGCAGGGCTTCCTAGCTTCTGCTTGTCAAAATGACGTTTGAACCAAAAACACGTATTGGCAGCAATTACAGGGTTAAACAAAATTAAACAATCTGTAAACAGATGAACTCAGTCTGTCTGTCCAAATAATTTTTTGTTGCAAAACAATTACAAAATTACAGTAGATAAAAATTGTTCGCCGCCTGTGTTTATGCAATCAACACAACGAAGAAACAAAACAATTTGATGCGGGAAAATCATCATTCATCTGCATTATAATTGCTTCTTTTTTACATCTACACCGTGGTTAATTAAAATTGTGATTAAATGCGGCTGCGTTGCCTAAGATGTCTTCCCCCCCCCTAAACAGGTGGTACAGAATTTAAAAGTAAAGAGAAAAACGTAATTAGCATTGGAAATTGAGAAATTGCCTGCAAGAATCGGTGTTAATTTCAGTCACTGATGAGGTAATTTATAAAAGGAGCAGCACTGCGAAGACTGTGCAAACCGGGGTTGCCATCCTCCTCCTCTTCCCTGTTCCCAGCATGCAGGTGAAACTGTTTGCAAAACATTGAACCTATTTGCAATTCAGTCTTCGTTAGCATCACTTTAGCAATTCCTCTCAGCTTCTACTGATAAAATAAACACCAGAGACAGGAACATGTGGCATTTGAAAGGTCTTTTCTGTGTATTTCACAGATAAATCCATCAGAAAAGCAGGGCCAAGGAATAAGGTCATGTTTGTCATTAGGATAACGGAAGACTTGTCCAGTTTTAAAAACAATGAGTTCTCTCCATTGTCCGGTTCCATCCAACAGTTTCTTAACAGCACTGCATATCGGGATGGAACTCTTTGGTCAGGTTCCAGAACCACTCGGGATTGGTTTCAGAACTCTATGGTCAGGTTCCAGAACCACTCGGATTGGTTTCAGAACTTTATGGTCAGGTTCTTGGCCTCAGTTACGACCTCAGTCCGATTTTCCAGATAAATCCATAGAAGGAGAAGACTACAGGCTAGCTACCGATGGCCTGTACTTCTGAATATGTTGTCTGTTAATTAACTAAGTGTTCATCACTTGACTGGCCTTGTGACGTCAGCACTGGCACGAGAGGGATATACGATGTTACATGATGTTCCCCACAATATCACTTTTTGATGGTGGTGTTTTATCAAAGAGGTTTTGTGATATGACCCAAGTCTGTCAGTCTGGGATAGTGGCAACATTTACTCAAGTATGTGCCTTTAGATCCCCAGCACATCAATCTCTAGGCCTCACCACACACACACACACACACACACACACACACACACACACACACACACACACACACACACACACACACACACACACACACACACACACACACACACACACACACACACACACACACACACACACACACACACACACACACCTCCCTTCTTTCTCCAACCTCCGGTGCACTCAGCGAGCGAGCCACAACTTTTACAGATATGTGACAAATTGTTGTGCTTTTCCTCATGTTTGACATCCTTGCTGGGATTGTTTGTTGTATTTTTTTGTTCGGCTGCATCCTGAGACCCAAGGTGGCTGCTACTGTACAGCATGTCAAATGTGGTTAACATGCAGCCATTTATCTTTAAAGCCCCTTGCACACAATAGCTGGGGGTGTGCATGGCTGATTGTGAGGAGAGAGCAGTGGGCTTCCGAGTAGAAAGGCAGAAAGTGCTTCCTTTCATATATGCTGCACCACCTCCCTCCTCTCCCTCCTCTCCCTCCTCTCCCTCCTCTCCCTCCTCTCCCTCCTCACCCTCCTCACCCTCCTCTCCCTCCTCTCCCTCCTCTCCCTCCTCTCCCTCCTCTCCCTCCTCTCCCTCCTCACCCTCCTCTCCCTCCTCACCCTCCTCACCCTCCTCTCCCTCCTCTCCCTCCTCTCCCTCCTCTCCCTCCTCTCCCTCCTCTCCCTCCTCTCCCTCCTCTCCCTCCTCTCCCTCCTCACCCTCCTCTCCCTCCTCTCCCTCCTCTCCCTCCTCTCCCCTCTTCTTCCCAGAATATCCCTTCATTAATATTTTATTTGATTATTTTCAGAGTCACTCTGCTGAACAGGTCAGGCAGTATCTGACAAGGTATTTCAGAATGTTGTGAACCTTCACCAGACAGATTGTTCAGTTCAAGTGTAGTGTAACTGAGCTGCTTGTTGCCCTCTGGAGTGTGGCAAATAAGATCCAGGACAGATTTTTTTTTTTTTTTCAGATTTTTTTTTTTTTTTTTTTTTTTTTTTTTTTACTTCAAGAATGTAAGATAGCAAAACAGATTTGTAGTGGCTGGAAATGGGGTGGGAGGGAGTGGGCCTAGCCCATCCTATTATGCCTTGCTACCTTGCCTTGCTACAGTACATTACATTTACGTCTACACACCGGGTAATGTAGGTCCAATGTTTTACAACCTCGGATGTTTCCCACCTTTTGTTTTCAATGTGACACAGAGAAGGCAGAAAGCCCATAAACATGTTGCAGTTGTGGAGATACCGTATAAGCTATCACTTCACTCCTTGTGTAAAGGGTGTCTGGGACACCTTGTGTAAGGCGTCTGTAACACGGACGCAAAGGAATACAGTGTTGTCATTTTTCAGACAATGTTCAAAACAAGGTGATGAAAAGGTAGATGTTAAATGTTTAGAGGGTATAGTGGCACATATTGGAATTGTACGGTGTGATTGAGAGAGAAAAAAATCTATCAGTTCATTGGATGTATTATTTGCTGTGTAATAGATTACTGCTAACTTGTTGTGAGCAGATAAAGATGAGACATTATTATTGTGTTCAGTTTTTTTCGTGGCGGGCAGCAAGGCAGGGTAAGCGAGGAGGGGATGTTGAATAGGATGTGTTAAGGTGGGTATGCCTCCTTTACTCATATGTAAAGAGAAAAAGGAGAGAGCTTCTTTCTCCTATTCTCCTAAACCCAGAGGGAGTAACTGTTCTTCAGTGAATAATATACAGTGAGAAAACAATCCCTAAATATCAGGGAAAACCTCTAGTTTGTTTATGTGCGCTTAATGTGAGTCTGTCCGCCTGGGAACCGCCTCAAATGGGAGAAGTATGCGTGGATTTCACAGGTAACGGGATTACGTGGGCACATAATTGATCCATTTGGGGAGGGGGGGGAATGACAGCGCTCTAAAGAGGGCTAGGCTTTGGAAATGGAGTTTATGAAACAGGCATTCGTAAATTCAAAGGAATCAATACGTCAATTTTATTATGTCTCCAGGCCAGATGGGCTTTAAAGGCACAGTGTCTCCGCTATTTGTATCTTTGTGTCTGTGTCTCTCAGTGTGTCACAGAGGTCCTCAGTGGCCATTTTGTTGTTGATATTTTACTATAGGGTGGGGGGAAGCCAGGTCACCATGGGATCCAATATCCCTTGCCGAGCACATTCATCCAGTGAAATATGTTTGTCAATGCAGTTGTTGACTTGTGACTATTGTTCTTAAGAAGAAGCCATTTAGTGAGACTGGCAAGCACAATAAAGTATTTTCAAAGCTTGCTCGCCCATAGTCATCTATTTATAAGGTGAGGAAAGTCGATTAACAGCATTCTGCATTTTCATCACAAAAATATTCACATTTTATTTAAATACAAATGAACAAACAGCATCCCAGCTAGGAGAGATTTAATTACCCAAACCCGCTAAAATGCAAATGAATAATGCAGTAAAGACTGATGCAAACGGAGAGAAATATAAGGCCATAGATGTTTTCTTAACCGGAAATGAGTGGAGAAAAGCAGGCTCCAAAATCTCATCATGTCTAGGATGCTGGCTTGCCTCATCTCATTCCATGCAGGTGGGAGAAAACCAGAGGAAAAATATAGAAAATAAACTAGAGAGAAAAAAAAATAGGCATAATTATGAGCCCTAGTTTTCTTGGCGTTTGTAATGCGCTCCCTCCTCTCTCTCCTCTCTCTCTCTCCTCTCCTTCCCCTCTCTCTCTCCTCGCTCCCTCCTCTCTCTCCTCTCTCTCTCTCTCCTCTCCTTCCCCTCTCTCTCTCCTCGCTCCCTCCTCTCTCTCCTCTCTCTCTCTCTCCTCTCCTTCCCCTCTCTCTCTCCTCGCTCCCTCCTCTCTCTCCTCTCTCTCTCTCTCTCCTCTCCTTCCCCTCTCTCTCTCCTCGCTCCCTCCTCTCTCTCTCTCTCTCTCTCTCTCTCCTCTCCTTCCCCTCTCTCTCTCCTCGCTCCCTCCTCTCTCTCCTCTCTCTCTCTCACCTCTCCTTCCCCTCTCTCTCTCCTCACTCCCTCCTCTCTCTCCTCTCTCTCTATCCACCATTATAGTAGTTCATTTTCGCAGTAAAGTAAATAATAAGAAGTTGGTGATGCTTGCCTTTTTAATTCCATTTTCCTCCTTTTTTGTTCTGTTCACTGGCTGACATCTGCTATCAATGCTAAGCAGGTGTTTCTGTGTAAACAGACGTGCCCTGTTTGTGTTGCGCCATCCTCGCTACTGTGCACCCAAATGAGCAACGTGATTAAGAATCCTGTAAATTTTTGAAAGGAAACGGATGGCTGCCCGGCTAGAACATAATTACACCGCTCCGACATCCGCAGTTCACCGCCGAACGAAGCCAGAGCCAAAGAACAGCACCAAAATTAATAATATATAATAGCATCTTTCTTGTAATTCATAAATGGAATAAAGTGAAGGGGAGTATCTGCTGATAAGGTTTTTTTGGGTGGAAGGAGGAGGAAGAAGGAGGATGGGGGTAATTTTCTGAGATTGAGTGAAGATTATAGCCTCGGTGATGCGTAACTCAGCCCAGGCGTGTTTAGAAGAGCTTGAAAGACAATTTTTTACTTTTGCCACAGTTCTTTCAGCTCATTTATTTACCAAATGAGGCCTCCAAGAAACGTTCTCTTCGGTTTCATCATTACGGATCTTTATTAGTGCTATTTGATCATCCATGCTACGAAAATGGATGATTTGGCTCTGAGGTTTCAGCTTTCATCCAGTCAACCTTCTGTCTGTAGAGT
Source organism: Oncorhynchus masou masou (assembly GCF_036934945.1). Taxonomy (NCBI): domain Eukaryota; kingdom Metazoa; phylum Chordata; class Actinopteri; order Salmoniformes; family Salmonidae; genus Oncorhynchus; species Oncorhynchus masou. Next base: position 25,701,786 of record NC_088218.1, on the reverse strand, counting down.
TATCATGTGATGTAGCCATGGTAATGCACACGGGTTAAATGGCTGCTTTTGTTGTTGTTCTCTCTTTTCATCCAGCCAGAGAGGCAGCATACGTGTCACTGTAGAAGCTGAAGCAAAGTGAAACAAGAAAAGCTGTTCACAAAAAAAGAAAGAAAGTGAGGAAGAGGAACGTCCCCCAACAAATCATGGGATGTTATCTGTCATTTCTTACACTTTGGCTTTTTTGTATTTCCCATCTCATTGTTGGTCGTGCTCTGTGTTCGCACGTCTTCCAGAGATAAACATCACATTCCCCACAATGCCAACGTCTCTGGGAGAGTGAAAACAGATCACAATCGCAGGTTAATCTATGGAAAAGGACACGAAACTGACAAAACGGTAGAAAATGATATACTTGAGAATACCAGTTGTTCGAAAGCGGGTAGGGATGGTATAACGTCTTGAAATTCAACTTAGTTCCAAATCTACCGTTGATAAAACGGCATGACTGATAGGCCAATGTTCTGGGGACAAGTGCAGTGTGCTCGATTCTTCACGCTGATTTATTTTTCTTGGACTGAGTGAATAAAGGGTGTCTAAAAAATAAAATAAAAACAAATTCTGTCACAGGAGATGTTGCATCTGAAATGTGTTGCAGCCGTTTCTCTGGGTTCAAGGTTCAAATGGTCAGTTCTCTGGGAGGAGAGGGAAACGAAGATAGCTTGACACACTGACAGATTGAAAACCTTGCAGGGGCAAATGTCCAGTTTTTCTTTACTCCTCTCCCCATCTCGTTGGAAGCAAAGCTGCACTCCCTTTTACATTCCTTGTTCTCCTGATAATACAAGGTAACTACTAGTGGTATCATAGATTTAGCATTGCCAATACAAAGGATACCACAGCAGCATATTCAAAGGATCCCATTGAAGTGCCCCATTGTAGAACCTTGTATTTGTAACCTATTGTCAGTTGGATGCCATATTTATTCACAGTGTGAGTCCAACTTCCACCTCTGGTTAAATACTAACTGACCTTTCGTCTTGGTAAGCGTAATCTCCTGGGTCAGTGGTCAGTGGAAGTGTTGTGGTTGTGGAAGGTGTGTCTCCCTGTAAACACACTTGTAAGGGAGCCTTCACTTGCTCACGTCTATTCTTTCCCCTTTAATCAGAGGCCTGAGATTACATCCTCCATCCTCCCTTTCGGAAACATGATAATTACACTCCTCTGCGAACACAGAACCCTGTCCTGTCTGACGTTGTTGGCACTCTGAGAGACTGGGAGGGACAGGCCCAGATGCTGACAATTATATTTGAGAAATACACGTACACTATACACACCCTGGCTACTTTAGGACCTTTCCCATTGTCACATCTAGTATGTAACATCTCAAATGTAGTTGCATTAGATTGGGTTTGGCTTTCAACTAATGAGGACATTTGTATATTTGTATAGGCATCGGCGTCACTATATTGCAATATTGCAAATACAGTTGGATTCACTGAGCTGTGATCTTTTGGTGCTATGCTTTCTCAAGAACTGTCCTTACTTAAAGGAGGACCTGTAACTGATAGAATATTAAAAAATATATATATAACATATAAGCCCTCTCTTTTGTCCTTGGGGAATTGAGATTGCTCCTTGTTTACCTCGGCCAGCTGCTGTGAGATGATTTGCGCAGGTCGGGGTCACCACAAGCTACTCTGAGGACAATTTGCTGAATCAAGAGGGTGATTGTGTCTGGTGCCAGTCAGTCGCAATTAAGGACAGGATCAGGGAGTAGGCGGCAGGCCTCCAGCCCCCCAGCCCCTGTGCCTGTCATATCTTATGGCCCCGGCCCCATACAAACCAGCTCACCTGAACATAATCGCCCCAACAGCCAGCGCGATGCAAATGAGCCCCGGGGTTAGCGTGGGAAAAGAAGCAGTGTCGCAGAGACCTAGGTGACCCACTAGGCAGGGGGTCTGCCTCAGGAGAGGCCTTTGTTTCTAGACTGCCCACGTTAAAAATAGTCCCCCTTCTTTAGTCCGGCTGGCCAACGCAATGCAAGCAGGAAGGGGAAAAAAAAGTTGGTGATATATGGTTTGTTTAACAAAAGGGGGGTGCTGATTTGTGTGTGTGTGTGTGTGTGTGTTGTGTGCTGATTTGTGTGTGTGTGTGTTGGTTGGGTGGGCCTGTAGGCTGTTTCTTTTCAGGTGATATTTAGTGTAAGAATCACACTGGGACCTAAGATCAGAAATAAGTCCTTGATCTCCTTTTCTGTCTCAGTATATCCAATAGTGACTGCCAAGCCAGATTGAGGACGTTTGGAAGAAATGAGAGACTGTGAAATGTGAACACTAGGCTGTAAACAGGGACTAGGTTAAGGTTAAATGCAAATTAAACAGGAGTACCAGATAGCAGTAATTAACATGTTACTGACAGTATATATATGTGCTGTGGACCAGAAGGAGTTATGAAGAGATGGTATTTTCTGCATTTACCCATTAAATCAATCTATAGGACAACAGATGACTATATTACATCAAATAGTGTCTATGACAACAACAACAACAAAAACTCACACTTACTATTAAGGAATAATATCAACAATTACTCTCACTTGCTCTTCCAAGTGCCATGCTCATTTGACAAAGCTAAGAGGTCATTGTCAAGAATTAGCTGAATGTACAATGTCTGTTTAGACCTGTATGGTATCATCGCCTATCATGACCTTACTACATAACCTACAATGACTGTCTCTTGTCGTGTGCCTTTCTGTAGCACAATAGTCAGTACAATGTTGTGTAGCATCATTTTTTCCCTTATTTCTAAAGGAAAGAGTTCCGTATTTTTGTCTCAATAACATGACCTATGACACTAAATTAATCAATGTTTTTTTCTTATTTTTTTCTCTGTGCTGTCCAATTTGCTGTGGGGTGCGTTCGTCAAGAAGCAGGTAAGCACTGTGAAAATGGTTTATGTTGTAACTGTACTTTGTGAAGCAAACAGAAGGTAAACTGTCCACTTTTGTGAACTTCATTTCATGCAATGAAAGTGTGCATGATTTTTTTTATTTTTTAAGAAACATCATTTTAGAGAAAATATACACCCCTAGATATTTGAACATGACGTGCATCCACATAGAAAACAAATATCTCTCACAATTGCCATCTTTAAGAAAAATGAATGATTGTGTGGAAGAGCATTACACAGCTACATGCTGTATTCTCCTTTGTGTGGTTGTGTGTACTGTATGTGGTTAGAAACATCTTGTCTGAAGAACTGTTCTTACAAGGCAGCGTATTACAATATCCCTCTCTCTATACAATACACCCTCGCTGACGCACTAATGCTCTTCTACCTTAATGATTATTTATTGGCAGTTTCTTCTTCTGGCCTTATTCTCTCCCCCATTTCTTGCTCTCCTCTCCCTGCCCCTTTATCACCATTCTAAATCATTTCTACAAATAAGGAGCTTTTCCCAGCATGCACAGAGCTCTCAGCTTCCACTCATCAAACTTTAATCAAAGCCGCATTTTAGTTTTTGAATAAAGCACACTTAAAAAATTTAGATGCAAATTATTTTGCATTATTCATGCTCCTGCACGTCCTTGTAGATTTAAACATTTCCGAGGCCACCTTGATTCAAGTAATTACCTAGGCTACGGCTCCCTCCGTCATGAATAAGGTATTTCCTACAAGCAAAGTATGCGCCTGATGAGCTTTTAAAGTGGCTTTACACCAAACTTGTGTATTGCTTCTTGTGCATGAGTGACTCGAACATGCATCGCAATCTGTCTCAGGTGGGGAAATACTGGCAGGGCAGCCATGAGTGACAGCAAGGAGCGAGGAGTCTCAGAGAGCTGAAGCCGGGGCCTCTTCTTTCTCTAGCTCCCCTCCAACACTCCCCCCACCTCTCTCTCTCTCTCTCTCTCTAGTCCCCCCTCTCTTTTTCTCCCTCAAGTCTCTGCCCTCAGCCCTCTGTATCTTTATCCATTTCACTCTGAAGGCTCCCAAAGTGTTTTTAGATCTTACAGTCTTAATACCTATCTTTAAGCCAGCGGCTTTGGATCTCTCTCTCTCTGACATACAGCGGGGAAACTAGCAGCTTTCTCTGATTTACCTGAGAGCTAGAAAAGATCCTCAGAAATAATACAGGACTTTGTTGGGCAAACCCTATGCATCTGAGTCTATTTGTATTGCCTTTCGGACAAAAGATAGCAGAAAGCCATTTGAACAAGCATCCTTAGAAAAGGAAAAAGGAGTGACACTATTCATATGAATTCCTTTAAAGCCATTTCGTAACTAGGTTGTAAGGGGATATGAATGTATCTGACTTAGGTATTGACTGCTACCTGTAAGTATTGACAACTGAGATCAATTCTAATTTTGCCTTCCAAATTCTTTTAAATTAAGATGTCGGATTCCGTGTAGAGTCGTTTGTCCGAAACACCTGAAAGAAGTACTAAAGCCGCTGTACCAAATATAAGATTGCACACATTCTCCCATATACATTATGCAGTAGTCCTGCTAAAAGCATTGAGACATTTATAGATATATAAAAATGAAGAAATTAAAAGCAAGTACCATTAGTCCTAGAAGAACTCGAAATCTGTAAAAACAGTAAAACCGCAAAACCTTAAAAACATTTGTTTGTTTGCCAAGATGGTGAAACAACACAGGATCACGTTTCACAGAAAAGAGTTCCTCTGGCTTCTGGAAGGAAAATAAAGTAGTTGACACTGTGACTCGATCATCTTTACTACCCAGCAGAATAATTAATATTTAAACATTCTAATAATGTAGCTTGCCTTTGCCTTGCATAGGGACTTTTAAGCAAAGCAACAATATTTTTCACCTGGGGTAACACAACGATTTCTCTTCCTGCTGAGTGCAATTTCCCTTTCTAATGTTTTGTGGCGCTTCCAACTACCATCATGCATCTGGGTTATTCATCCCCCAACACACTTCTGTGATTTTGTATTATTTTTCCACGACAAAAATGTATTCATGGAGATAAATATATTGAAATGAATTTTCCTGTCCATGAGAAAGAAGCTGTTCAGACCCGCTTTTCTGACTGCAGAATATTCCCTAGACAACCAAGTAATGATTCATAAAAATCTAACATGTTATGAGAAGTAATGTTGAGAAACACATAAGCAGGAGAGTTTTGCTTATTTGAATATCTCAAATAAAGCACTGAATAATGCTGACATTAGCCAATATATATATATTTACATTACAAGTACGTTCTTAATGTAGAAGGTCAAGTCTTAGGAGCTTGGTACCTGGCTCTCTTACACGTTGTCTTCCTTTCCTTGCTTTCACCTTGTTCTCATTCCAAAATAGTTGGACTACTTCCTGAGCAGTCTCTCAAAACTCACCAGTCTCAAGCAAACCGAAATCCTGCAGTAATTACCAAACATCTAGGTGTCTCTCAAGCTCTCTGGAGAAAACACAAAACAAATGTCATAAAAGAAAATTAGCCAGTTGAATGTATTCCTGCAGGAGCACTAGGCAAACACTATGAACAGCTCATCAGTGTAGGTGTGTGTGTGTGTGTGTGTGTGTGTGTGTGTGTGTGTGTGTGTGTGTGTGTGTGTGCTGTCATACAAAATGCATTACAGATGCCTTCAGGTTTTGTAATTGATCATGAAAATGAATTGCGGAATTGCTGAGTCTGAATTGAACATCATAAATAAGAGTTATGGATCCACGCTCACTGAAGCAGTAGACTATCTTTGAAAAGAAGACTCCTGTTTATGAGTACATCAAGCAGGGAAGACTTTTAGACAACGGGATTGCTTGCTAAGGTGTTTGTAAGAACCGAGCCCCTTTTCCTGGTGCGCTGTCTGTCTCTTTGATAGGGAAGGCTACATGTAGTAACCAATTGAAATCCAACAGTAGTCAGTTTAACCTCATATGTAGCGAAGACGGAGGGTTTGAGAACCAACAGAACCCAAGTCCAACAGAACCCAACTGTTATGAATCCACTTTATCTCATTTACCCTCCCCAGAGTCAGAAGCCAGAAGTCCAGATTTTCCCTGTTTCCCCCTCTACCCCTGCACCCCAATCACAAAGCCCCCCTCCGAACCAATCGCAGCAGCCCTTTGAAAAGTGATAGCTCATCTTAAACAGGGTATGACAGAGCAAGGGCAGAAGGCTTCCGTTCATCAGTGCCCTCCAGGCGCGGAGTCAAACATAGCTGCTAAGAATCCCAGTCAGAGATCAGGAGCACAGACACTTGGAGGTGAAACCTGAGAAGATTTATAACGAGAAGGTAGCAGTTTAAGGCCATAGTGTGAGCAGGAAATAAACCTTGGTGCTGTGTGAGGAGAAGGGTGAGGGCTGGGAGACCACTGCCACTGAAAGACAGAGGTCTGCTCTGCCTCCAGAGAATTCACCCAACCACCCACCAGCCACCTCCCACCCCCTTCAATCCTCCAGAATAATAACCCTCCTCACCCTGGCCAGCCAGGAACACCGTTTTAAAACTTAATTGATTTCTTTAAAAAGCTGCTTCTGCTGTCACATTATATTGCTCGCTGGGAGAAGTGCCTTATGTCAAATTACCTTGCCATTCTGCATTTACCCCTTCTGACTGCAGCAGACATTAGTGTAGGACTGTCAAGAATTCTGTCTAGACTGGGGTAGGATTTACACTGTGGCTGGGACCACATGACATTCAACAATTAGATAGAGTCATGTCTAATTTAAGAGCGCTTTACTTACAAACAGTCAGGTCAGGTTGAAACCTAGCAGGTTGAACCTATCTACGGTAAGACCATACGGGGCCTCAAGTTTAAAGCAAACTTTTTGCTTGGACAATATTTGTACGCTTAAAAAATACATAAAAAAATTGATCCCAAGATTGACTGTAAGTAATATTCCCTCATTGTTAAAGATGGATCAAAGGTCTTAGGGAGTAAGAGGATAAGGAAGACAATGTTTGTCCAGCTCTGACTTCTATAGAGGAGCGCCGTCGAATCAAACCATCCAATGTGAGTGTTACTCCGGGAATGTAGACACGGCCTTTCTATATCTGTTGTTTGCCACGTGTGGATGGTGGACGACGCCCATCTGCTCTTAATCAATCAGGGCTCATCCTATCACTGAGTCTCGCTGGGCTCCACCTTACGCCACTTCAGGCACGGGTCACATCCTACGAGATGACCACGAAGAGAGAGGGTGGGAGCCGTATTGTCCTAGTCGAGACTCCATCAGCCTATAGTAAGGCCAAGTCAAAAAGCAGCATTTAGAAATAGAAAGTTGGTCAACTTGACCTAGCGTGTAGACTGCTAAACAGGCCCAAGTCAAAAAGGAAACACTAGATATTTTGTTGTTCTTTTTAGTGGTAAGGATTGCAGAGATCAGAGGTTTTCACTGTTGATGTTTAGTAGAAATGGTCAGCCCTGGGGGAAGAGGATGATACTCTGCATAACAATACCTACATCTGTCCGCTGTTTTGTTCTCTGTAATATCTGGGGTCTCTTTGTGACCGGCGCTGTCGGGGCAACGGGACTAGACGTTTGGGGAGGGGTCTGTTGTTGTAGGAGTGACAGAGCTTGTGACTTGAACGCCCCTGTGACACAGCCTTTGTTTTGCTTAGATATTTGATCCTCTTAGCTGTTCAGGTTGCCCCCCTGCTTCACCCCCCAATACCACTATACCACCACACACCAAATGCACAGTCACACTCTCCCTCTCTCTATGTTGATCTCTCTCTCAATCTCCCCCTCTCGCTCTTACACACACACACACACACACACACACACACACACACACACACACACACACACACACACACACACACACACACACACACACACACACACACACACACACACACACACTGAAACTCATTACACTCATATTATAGTCCCAGTTTGTTGTAGCCTCTCCGGCTGGTATGCCCCAATGTCAGTTTTGACATACTTTGTGATAGAGCAGAAGGAGTTGATAAGGTCCAACGAATTTCCTTTTTTTTCTCAGAAATTGTATTGAAGTGAAACAAAGTTAGTGCAACAAGCCTCTGGAGAGTGCATTACAGGGCCTTTATTGTTTTGAAGCTGAGGTCATCTTTCTAGCCGAGCGTATGTGAGACAAAGGCCAAGTGTTTATTACTGGGCTATGTGTGTGAAAGGAAACCCACTCCAACATTGTTTGATGGTCAAATGATCCTTAAAAAGATAGTGGGAGTAATATTATACTCCAGCACTGCATTGGGAAAACCATTGGCTAGCTGACTTGGCTATCTGTGTGGTTTTCCTAACAAGCTAGTTAATTCTAGTCTGTAAAAAGTTGCTTATTAGTAAAGGTTGGTTTATGCTTCATATTGACATTTTGAATCCGGAGTATGGGGTGTTGGCCCTGCGCTGAATTCTGAGCCTGAACGTGTCATAAAAGAGATGTCAGACTCAGCTGTTTGACTGTTTTTTAAATTAGGGATAGCCACCTTTTTTTTCTTCAATTTTTGCATAAAATTACATACAAAATCTAATTGCCTGTAGCTCAGGCCCTGAAGCAAGGATATGCATATTCTCAATAGGAAACACTTCGAAGTTTGTGTAATTGTGTATTGAATGTAGGAGAATATAACACATTAGATCTGGAAGAATAAAATACAAATAAAAAAACAACATTCTTTTTTCAACAACCATCTATGAAATGCAAGAGAAAGGTCCCAGTTCTAGCCCTCACTCTGGTTGTAATTCCGATGGTGTCCACAAGATGGCAGCAGTGTATGTGTAAAGTTTCAGACAGATACTTGAAGTATGAGTGTTCTCCATGACATTTAGCGTGAAGTCACCCAGGTACATTTTGGCAAATCGTGAAGGAGACAGTTGCATTCATATTACATTTTTTCTGCAAGAATATTGTCAAATCTGTATACTTGGACTTTGATTTAGTTTTTCTTATTAGTATCCATATTATAAGTTCTACATTTGCAAAACAACCAGTTTTCATAACCTCATAACTCTGAATATTCTTATAATTGTTGTCCAAAAGGAAAAGGCATGCTGTCGCGAAAGGTTTGCAACTACATTGCGACAGACACAGGGTTTCCAAAGACTCACATAAAGCCCAGCTCATTGGCTATCTAACACTCTTTGTTTGACCCCGATTGGTGCTTATTTGACGAAGTCAGAGTCGTTCAAGTGAAGACCGCCCGATTCATCGGCGTGCCATGAAGGCGTCGCTCACTGAAAAAATATGGTGTCCTATAGGATATACTACAACCCTAATGATATCGTGAAGGCTTGTTACGTTCTAGGATCTCTGAGGAATACATACGAATGTGAATTGACTTGTTGAAACAACGTTTAGTTGGAAATGTTCACAGATTCCTTTCTTTGCAAATTAACTAAGTGGAAATACAAAATCGATCGACATTTAATGTTATCTCTGGGACCCTTTGGAGGATAAATCAGAGCAAAATTTCAGAATGTAAGTACACATTTCACCTTCAGAGGTGAATTTACCAAACCTATCGTGTTAAAAAAAGTGTTTTGTTGTTAGGAGCTCTCCTCAAACAATAGCATGGCATTTTTTTCGGAGTAATAGCTATTGTAAATTGGAGAGTGCAGTTATATTAACAAGAATTTAAGAGTTCAGCCAATATTAGACACTTATACAGTTGAAGCCGAAAATGTACATACACTTAGGTTGGAGTCATTAAAACTTGTTTTTCAACCACTCCACATATTTCTTGTTAACCTCTCTGGGTTATGTGGGACGCTAGCGTCCCACCTGGCCAAAAGCCAGGAAAAATGCAGAACACCAAATTCAAATAAGTTTCTATAAAAATCTAACTTTCATTAAATCACACATGCAAGATAGCAAATTAATGCTACAATTGTTCTGAATCCAACCAACATGTCAGATTTCAAAAAAAGGCTTTTCGGCGAAAGCAAACAATGCTATTATCTGAGGATAGCACCTCCGTAAACAAAGAGAGAAACCATATTTCAACCCTGCAGGTGCGACACATAACACAGAAATAAAAATATAATTCATGGCTTACCTTTGACAAGCGTCTTTTGTTGGCACTCCAATATGTCCCATAAACATCACAAATGGTTCATTGTTTGATTAATTCCGTCGATATATATCCAAAATGTCAATTTATTTGGCGCATTTGATCCAGAAAAACACTGGTTCCAACTTGAGCAACGTGACTACAAAATATCTCCAAAGTTACCTGTAAACTTTGCCATAACATTTCAAACTACTTCTGTAATACAACTTTAGGTATTTTTTAACGTAAATAATCGATCAAATTGAAGACAGATGATCTGTGTTCAATACAGGAAGAAAACAAACTGTAGCTAGCTTTAAGGTCACGCGCTTCTATCTAACAGTACACTTCATGACACAAAGGAATAACCTCAACCAATTTCTAAAGACCGTTGACATCCAGTGAAAGCGATAGGAGCTGCAAGAAGGTCCCTTAGAAATCTCGATTCCCAATGAAAACTCATTGAAAAGAGAGTGACCTCAAAAAAAACATCTGAATGGTTTGTCCTCAGGGTTTCGCCTGCTAAATAAGTTCTGTTATATTCACAGACATGATTGAAAGAGTTTTAGAAACTTCAGAGTGTATTCTATCAACATCTACTAATAATATGCATTTCTTATCTTCTGGGGATGAGTAGCAGGCAGTTGAATTTGGGCATGCATTTCATCCGGATGTGAAAATACTGCCCCCTGTCACCAAGAAGTGTACAAACTATAGTTTTGGCAAGTCAGTTAGGACATCTACTTTGTGCATGACACAAGTAATTTTTCCAACAATTGTTTTCAGACAGATTATTTCACTTATAATTCACTGTATCACTATTCCAGTGGGTAAGAAATGTACATACACTAAGTTGACTGTGCCTTTAAACAGCTTTCCAGAAAATTCCAGAAAATGAAGTCATGGCTTTAGAAGCTTCTGATAGGCTATTGACATCATTTGAGTCAATTGAAGGTGTACCTGTGCATGTATTTCAAGGACAGAAGGCCCGCCTTCAAACTCAGTGCCTCTTTGCTTGACATCATGGGAAAATCAAAAGAAATCAGACAAGACCTCCACAAATCTGGCTCATCCTTGGGAGCAATTTCCAAACGCCTGAAGGTACCACGTTCATCTGTAGAAACAATAGTACACAAGTGTAAACACCATGGGACCATGCAGCTGTCATACCACTCAGGAAGAAGACGCATTCTGTCTCCTAGACTCTCTGGTGTGTGAAATGTGCAAATCACTACCAGAACAACAGAAAAGGTCATTGTGAAGATGCTGGAGGAAATAGTATCTATATCCACAGTAAAACGAGTCCTATATTGATATGACCTGAAAGGCTGTTTGGGAAGGAAGAAGCCACTGCTCCAAAACCACCATAAAAAAGACAGACTATGGTTTGCAACTGTACATGGGGACAAAGATCGTACTTTTTGGAGAAATGTCCTCTGATCTGATGAAGCAAAAATAGAACTGTTTGGCCATAATGACCATCGTTATGTTTGGAGGATAAAGGGGGAGACTTGCAAGCCGAAGAACACCATCCCAACCGTGAGCATGGAGGTGGCAGCATCATGTTTTGGGGTTGCTTTGCTGCAGGAGGGATTGGTGGACTTCACAAAATAGATGGCATTATGAGGAAGGCAAATTGAAGCAACATCTCAAGTCATCAGTCAGGAAGTTTTAGCTTGGTCGCAAATGGTTCTTCCAAATGGACAATAACCCTAAGCATACTTCCAACATTGTGGCAAAATGGTTAAGGACAACAAAGTCAAGGTATTGGAGTGGCCATCACAAAGCTCAATCCTATAGAAAATGTGTGGGCAGAACTGAAAAAGCGTGTGCGAGCGAGGAGGCTTACAAACCTGACTCAGTTACACCAGCTCTGTCAGGATATTTGGGCCAAAATTCACCCAACTTATTGTGGGAAGCTTGTGGAAGGCTACCCAAAACATTTGACCCAAGTTAAACAATTTAAAGGCAAGGCTACCAAATACTAATTGAGTGTATGTAAACTTCTGACCCACTGGGAATGTGATGAAAGAAATACAATCTGAAATAAATAATTATCTCTACTAATTCTGACATTTTACATTCTTAAATTAAGTGGTGACCTTAATTAACTAACCTAAAACAGGGAATTTTTACTGGGATTAAATGTCAGGAATTGTTGAGAAACTGAGTTTAAATGTATTTGGCTAAGGTGTATGTGTAAACTTCCGACTTCAACTGTATGTACCTACATTTGTTGTTTCTCTGAAGTCTGAGATCTTGACACAAAGCACTGCATGATTTATAACTGTCCAGTTGACGGGACGCCGATCCCTAAGAAGTTCTAAATATATATTTTGTATTCTAAAACAGGGCAGTGTTCTTCAAGCGTGTACACAATATTATAAGAAAATGTTTGATTTGATACAAACAGGTTTGGGTATCTGGGAGTGGTGCAAGCTGAAGTGTTCTGAGTGACAGTTCACTTGTGTCGCTGTTGTCATCTCAATTTGGCTGACACGTTGACATGCGTCAAGGGCTTGGGTGAAGGAAACAGAGTGAAGGACAGTTTCAAAAACAGAAAGGAAAGAATAGGAGACAAAAATATTCATTTCATGTGTTTCTCTCATAGTTCAATCATTTCCCCAATTAAGATATCATTTAAGTGAATTGGTACAGCAGACACCATATATATACGAAGATAGTGTCATGTCACAGTAAGTGTGTGTCAGCTAGGGTCCTCAAAATGTCGGCCATTTGTTTTGTTAGGTGACCTTGATAATTGTGAAGGTAATTACTATAAGTGGCTATTATATTTCAAGGTGCAGGCATTCATTACCCGAATCAATTTGAGTCCGTATCTACTTGGTAATATTCTAAACACCATGGCTTTACGGTATATGAGCGAGAGATGCTGCACACTCTGCACGGTTCTTTGTTGCGTCTTCGTAATGGAATGCTGTTATTGTGATTGAACCACCTCCCTCCTATCCTCTCTCTGCAGCGATCAATATTAACAGCTTGTAAAAAGCACTGCAAAGATTAGCATCAACAAATGGAACAGAGATACTTAAACAAAGTGCATTGAATCAAGCCTCAGTTTTCCAAAGTGATCATTTTACTCTGTACTATTAGGGTTCCTATAAAGCTTCCTTGGCATGTCATATGCAGCATCTGCCTTACTACCAACATGGAAGGAAGGTTGATCCTCCATTTCAGGCTTGCAGAGTTCTATGGAATTCTTTGGACAAAAGAGGGCCATCTCTTCATTCCTTTATGGGGAATTGGTGGAACTTAGCTTTTAAATGTGATCCACCTGGATGGCGTAGGCCCAAGCCAAGAAACACAGAACAGATATTCAAGCACGGCTGGATGCTTGTCTTAATAGATCCAGGTCTCCGGGCGGTCCTGATATTCAAGCACAGTTTATGGCCCTCGTCAAGACAGCAACACACCTACGTTGTGTTACAATAACAGACACGTTGTTGGAGGAGGACAGAAGAAGAAGGAGTGCAGACCAAGGCACTTCTACTGGCCTTGTCCAACAGCAATATTTGGAACTTATTAATAAAAACAGACAATTATCTGACAGTACTTTTGATGTATGTGTCTGTTCACAAAGTGCCTCCTGCCTCTTGACAGTGGAGTAGAAGAGATTGAGACGGTTTGAGCTGAAATGCTGCACTCCTCCAACCATTTGCCAATGAGAAAATGACTGAGCCGGCCAAAGACGTGATTTGTGAGAGGCGTGACATAATTTAGTATCACGCAGACTCATACTTCAAATGGTAAGACAAATATTGTCTGGTGAAATGTCAATATAATTAATGATGATAATGATCCAGTTGTAATTGTTTACATTTTCCTGTAAAATCATAAGAGGGTTGTCAGGTATAAGAGACAAAGGGCTTCACAGACAGTGTTTAGTACGGTAGTAAACCAGGGAAAGGAGGAGCACCTCAACAAAGGAAGAGTCCAAACACTGTAGGAGCAGAACGTCCATTCCTCCCTATCATTCCCAGTTAGAGCAGCAAGGATTATAAAGAACTGCAATTATTTCACTGACCTTAATTGTCATTCGGAGGGGAAAATATGTAATTAGTGGCATGTTTACGAGTCTGGCAGTAATACACCTGCAGCTCATCCTATGAGCTTTAATGTTTGCTTTTAAGAAGCCAGACTGGTGCCAGTTTCTGTCACCGCCTGTCACTAAACAGAGAGAAAAAAAAATGAGAGAGAGAGAGAGAGAAGGGTGAAGGAGAAGAGAAAGAGAGAAAAGCATAAGGGACACCACTGTGCCGTTCTTCGAAGAAAGAGAAGAAATCTCAGATTGCGACTGGCTTAAATCCGGGGTGCTGTGTGTGTATGAATGTGAAGAAGAAATGGGTAGCAGCCTTTACATGATAGCACAATGGAGAGTACATTACTTACAACACTGGCCTCATTATATCCCCACGCCTACCTTCTGCCCTGCGCTGGTTTACTCTCTCCTAGCTCTTATTGTTGGACTATAATGGCGCTTGTGCATTTCTGAAATTCCCTCATTATTCAGCTTATTAAGGCTGTACCAACTCGGTAATCGTACTGCATTTTGTGTCAAAGGGGAACTGTGTTGATTTTCCCACATTTGAAGGCAGGCTAGACGAATGCAGGCAGGCTCAGGCTCAATCCGTTCAGCACAGACAGGCAGATGAAATTGTTCTGTAAACACGGTGATGTTATAATATTTTGCCCAGCTGACACAATACTGGTGTCCCTAGGAGACTGAGCCAGGCAAAGTGCACCCGACTGATAACCCTTTTGATTTGGATACTATATGGCATTACAATAGGGAGTGCACACACTCCAATGATTTAGTACAGAACACCAGTAGGGTTATAACAATAACAGGACAGATGTAGAAGAATGTTGAGCATTGCAATATCAAATAGGTTTATACACACTATGCAGCAGGGGGAAAGTAACTTGCCCCTTGCAATTTTTTTCGATTCCTCTTTCCATCTTGGATGCTCATGACAGAAAAGGGGGATGTCTAAAAGATATATTTGAAAGGCTGTCAGATAAATTGTCACCAAAATGTTAACCTGAACCTCTTTTGATAGCTTGCCTCCATTGCGATCAGGGCGTTTGTCCTTTTATTTATGGTGCGACAAATAGGTATGTCACATCTCTTGGCGTCATGGACAGAGATGGGTATATTCCTCAGTGAATGGACATGTTTGTACATTTTACTGTCTCCAAACACAAGACATGGTCTGTCTCCACTGTGTAAAACCATGAGCCAACACAGATTGAAGGTTCTGCCTTGAAAATAGAGTGAAACCAAAAAGGTGTCACAAAGACACATAAACAAGCATTGGTCCTCTTAGAACATATTATACATTCTAAATATTATGAAAGCATCTTTCAACTTTTTTTTTAGGGAAGCATCCTCTTCTTTCTTTTATGTATATATATATACAGTATATATTTTTAAAGACTATTCAACAGCCATCCAGAATGCCAAGAGTAACAACTGCCGTCTTGCCCCTTAGGGAATCTGGGGCTGCATTTTGTTATGTGACATGTTGTCATATAGGGGAAAAAAATCAATTGGCAATTAAATGATGCACCTTGTGAAGATGACAAAAGGCATTGTGTTGCACAGGAAGAAGTGGGTTGTGAGGGGTTTGTAATGAAGGCCTAATGACTATTCATAAGCAATTTTTCAGTCCTCTGATCCACTTGACTGGAAAGTTCTGCCCTGGAGAGTTAATGCTGTCAGTTTCTCTCACCTCAAAAAGCTGCAGCGATCGACGGTGTAGAATGAGAGCGAGAAATTACCCCAGCTTCTGGCTCCAGGGCTGTCTCAGGTCACATGCAGGAGGCACACATCTGGCACACTATAGGTGCCACCGGGGGACAAAATACTTTGAAACAGGAAGTATAAATACATAAAATTGACAGCGGTGGATATCTCCTTTTCCTCCATGGAGCGTGCCACACTTCAGCATTGTTCCTCGTCTATGAACGGCTGTATCCCATGTCTGTTATTGAGCTGCGAGACACTCCAAGTGTCCATCTGTCTATCTGTCAAGGTCCACCCATAGTTTTTATGACCTTCTGCTGAACCTTGGTCAATAGGTGACACATTTAAGGATCCCTGTCTGAGAGAGATGCCTTCAATCTGAAGAGAGCGCCCCAGGGAGTAATGCGGTGATACGATCAGATCCAGGACTCACCGATGACCTTTCCTCCAGTGTGAGCGTTACTGGGTCACTTGGTCGAGAAATATCAGTTAGCAATTAGCACACCGCAGAGGCGATGTGAGGTCTCAAACACGCATGGACAAACACTGCTTTAAAACTACTGCTAACTGACCCTTATTTGAATTGTCGACTGTTTTTACCCCCACCGGTTTATACCCTAGCCAATATGTACCGGATACACAATTTTACACCACGGAAAAAGAATGACAGTACATTCAATATGCCATATATATATATATTTCTGAAAAACTATAGAGTAAGGTACAACGTTGAGTCGCAAGGAGCGCTTTGGATGCCGAAAGACCTACGTATGAACTACCTATACCTTTTCCGTTCAAACAAAGTGTTATCTCGGCTTTATCTCCTCAGGCAGCACACCTTATCTAAGGTAAATACAATGATGTTCTCATTAGGCCTGTTTCGTGGGCACTTGGCAGCCGTGTTTGCGTGGAATTAAGGGCAGGGCAGAGCCTGTCAGACACAGACCAGGTCACTGATGGAAAAGGAGGGATTGAGGGGCCTCCAACTGCAGGCATTACCATCTGAGTGTAATAGTGGAATGCACTGGTGTTATAAAAAAAAAAGTCTGTGTACGGTCTACCTGAGCGGAGGGGATAGTGTAGTCCCCATCGCTGTGTCTATCACTTGTTAAAAGGTGGCTTGAGGCGTGGAACGCTGCCAAAAATGACAATTGCATGTATTAATCTGCATCGATCAGCTGGTTAGCACATGAATCAAATGTATAAATAATTGAGCAATGAAGTCGTGTTGGTTGTTGTTGTCTAGCTAGCATTTTGTTCTCTCACAGTGTCTCAAATTGACTCAGGGCAGAGCTAATGCAGGAGTTCAAGGGACAATAGGTAACATTTTGATCCAAGGGGCGTTGAAAAAGCCATTCTCAATGTTACCCTGTTACCCTGCTAACCCCGTTGACCCTTAAATAAAGGGAAGCGCAGAAGAATCAACTAGTTTAGGTCCAAATTGGAATTCTCCCCAGAGTAGAGCACGATTGGTGATTTTTGTATGTAATCAGGGACTATAAATTGTCTCAAGATCCTGTGTAAGAATGATGCTAGGTTTCCTTTCTTTATTGTGATTGTTAGGCCTTTTATGGGCTTTCACCAATGACATTAGGACCCATAGAGTTGAAAAATCTGTTATCTAAAAAGGAAACATTTTTGGGTCGGTGAGCTATTGGTCCTTTTTATTAGAGTGACTTAGTAGCACAGGACTTCACACTTCTGTCCTGCTCAGTCAAGATATGTTGTTGCTAGCGTGACACCTCCCATTTTGTGTGTGTAAATGTGTGTTCGAATTCTGACACTGGTTGGAGCGAGTGTTTGTGTCTGTGTTTGTGTCTGTCTGTCTGTGTATGTGTGTGTGTGTGTGTGTGTGTGTGTGTTAGTCCTCGGCGTCAGTGTATCACAGCTCAAAAAGTGCTTGGCCAAGCAGGTCCTGGAGGCCAAACTGCCCTGATCAGCAGAACTCAGACCAGTTTCTCTACTGCAAAATTTAGCAGGACATTTACACAAATAGGTGCACTGAAATAACACTGTCCCTCAACTGCTGAAAAGGTACTTCTACATAATCGAGGAGAGAGTGTAACTGATCCATGTAAATCAATGCCTATCAATTGGTGTCTGTGTGTGTGTGTGTGTGTGTGTGTGTGTGTGTGTGTGTGTGTGTGTGTGTGTGTGTGTGTGTGTGTGTGTGTGTGTGTGTGTGTGTGTGTGTGTGTGTGTGTGTGTCTGTGTGTGTGTGTCTGTGCGTGATTGTGTGGGTAGCCTGGTACTGGTCGAAGTAGTAGCAGCTGTACTGGTAAGTACTTTTAATTGAAGTAGTAGTAGCATCATTATCATGGCTATCATTATTACAAATCATGCCTTTCAGTGGATACTTCTCTTCCTGGCCAACCCCCTAGACATCAGCACATCATTATGTAGTGGCATCTATCAGATACATGCTTAATTAGACGCTGTACAGCACATTAAGCCCAGGGAGTAGCCAAGCTAAAATATTTATAAGGTTGAATATATTTATTATCTGTGTCATAATCCTTTATCAGATTGAAGAGTTCCAAATAGTCTCTTCTTGCTTCTTTTTACAACTTCTGTTCACCCAGTTTCCCTCCCTCTCCTCTGCCATCCTAACCTACAAGAAGGAAGGAGGCCTAGAGTTGTGGTGCGTTATAATTCCTCATTTATCAACTGAACTTTATGCTATTCTTAGGGGCTATGGAGGCTATGGAGTGGCACAGCTTTAAGTGCCAGTGAGTGGCACTTCCGTAGCCTGAGTGCTATCACGGGCAACCTCTGTCTGATAAAGCCCCTTGTCTTTTTGTTAGGGGAGGTGTCACCGTCAAGAGCCCAAGAGCCTTTCTTCCTTCCTCTCTTTCGCTCCGAGGCCCTTCTGAGCCAATAGCAAATAGTCACTCCTTTCCTTGGGGGAATTCACAAGGGTCATGTTTATTTCAAAAAATGCCTGCCCTTGTCCTCAAAATGTTCCGTCTCTCTGAAAGGGAAGGTTGGAGGGGAGGCGGGGCGAGAGTGGGGGAGCGAGGAGCTCTCCTTTAGGGACTGTAATTAGACATCATGCTTGAATCTATTTTCTTTCTCTCCCCACTGCAGCTGATAAAAGACAGAGGAAGACTTAATGAATGCATATTTGTATGGGATGTGATACACTTGGAGGAAATATATTTTAGCCTCTGTGCTTAATACAAATGTTCAGCTTGTTGTCTTCCTCTGTTGCTCCTTTTCAACCCCAAAAAGTCCACAGACCTAGTTATTGATGCATTTATTTATCAACCGTGCTCGATAATCCCTGTTGATGTCTTCTTGTAAGAGATGTATGTTGTTTACTAGCTTCAGGTAACACTTAGAGATGAAGAAAGATGAAAGGAATTAGCTCAAACCCAGAAAGTGTACCAAAACATTTCTATCCCCTGTTCGGTAAATATCTAATGACGTTAAATCTCTAAAGCATTTATGCAGATAATGTACAGTTCACAGTGAGCCAAGAATGCACTGAATGCAGTTCACAGGGGAGCAACAATTCATTGTGGAGATTTTCAGGCTCCAGCAGCACAACATCCACCTACATTGTAATGTCCTTGGCCCCAGAGACCCACGGAATTGAGGTCGTGTTTTCATATCTCTGACCCGAGCATATCCACTCATGATGAGGAGGGTATGTGTGGGCGGGCCCAGCATATCCCAGGAATCTCACTCTGCAAATGTGGCTTATCCTCGGCCAGACCCTGGCCCCATCCCAAATGGCACCCTATTCCCTATTTGCTACAATGCTTTTGCGGTCCGCCATATAGGGCATAGGGTGCCATTTGGGAAGCAGATCCTGTGAGAGAAAAGAACAGCCCGCTGAACACTGTCTACAGATTGCATGAACAAAAAAAAAGAGTTTGATGGGGTCCGCCCTCAAAAATGTGCTGCACAAAGCTTCCTTCTTAGCACCTACACACTGAAGGAGGAAGCAAAGCCGAAACATCTGTGTACGCTATCCCTGACGCAGTGAAAGTAATCAAAAATAATAACAAATAAATAAAGCAAGCTTCATGCGACATCTTTTTGGAATGTGGATCCATCACGAATTGACACGTTTTTCGCTCCAACCAAACTTCTGGGAGAGCACGATGCTCCCCTTTTGATGAGCTTTTAATACAGATTGCATTCCAGGAATGAACAGCAAGCCAAGCCTCCAACCCAGTAGTACTGACCTCACCCCCACAATGTATTAGTCTGGATCCTCGGGAGGACTGAGAAGTTAAATATGACAGTCTTCTACAAGAGCATCCAACTGCTCACCTGCCCTTAGTTGTGGTTACGCGGGAAGAGTAACAGGCTCTCTTGGATAAGAGTTGAGCCAAGGTTCCTCTGATCTTCAGTCAAATACAGGCTGTATAGGCCTAGTATGTGAATGATTCAGGGTCTAGTTTAAAACCACTGCTGGAACACGTCAGCTTTTTATGTTGTTTAGCCACATGTTGCCAGTTGCCTTCTTTCCTAAGCTGGGAGAAGGAGTGTGTGTGTGTGTGTGTGTGTGTGTGTGTGTGTGTGTGTGTGTGTGTGTGTGTGTGTGTGTGTGTGTGTGTGTGTGTGTGTGTGTGTGTGTGTGTGTGTGTGTGAGGGAGGGAGGGAGGTCACACACCACGGGGGAGTGTGGAGGCCTGACTATTAAATTAGCCAGGGCAACCTACACCAAGTCCGCCATGCAAGAACTCATCCCTGGGGACCTGTGAAGTTTTTTAGCACTTTGCGAAGGTTCGATGCAGACCTGCCACGCTGAGTAGGTGGTGACTAGGTTGGGGGTTGTGGTTCAAGGAACGGTGTCAGAGGTGTCCAGTTATTGTCCCATGCAGAGGGCGTGATACTGCGTTCCACTGATGCAATTGAGCTGGCATCCGGACAACTCTGTGGGATGAACCACGTTGCTCCAGGCCTCCCAGATGGCCTTGCAGCAGCGGCCCCACTCTCCTCGTGCTGCTCTGTCTTGGCGTAGGAAGCCAGGGCCTAGCTGCCAGGATGTGGAAAATGATCCAAGCTCTTGCAACATATAAAACCTATCGCTGTGGCCCTTTGCCCAGGTTTGGGGGGGGGGTTCCTGCTTTATTGATTTGTATTACTTCTGATGACATACTTCTCTTGGTTTGGCCACCAAGGGCAGTAGATACTGAGTGCCGGTGGGGTGTTAAGTATGAGGTAGAAGGATAAACACTTACACATCCCTCCTCTAGTCCGGGAAACCACTGTTTTCTTTTTCCATTTGTTCTCTCCCTCCTCCCCTTTCTCTTCCCTTTCTAGTTTCTATATCGTTTCAACCCATAATGAAACCACAATTCCAGTGTTGCCATTATTAAGATTGAAACTGTTAAAGTCAAGGTGTTCCCTCTCCTTATTGAGCTCTCTTGAGAAGGCTTCTTGGACACCTCGGCTCATTTTGAACTTTGGCAACCATAATATTGAGCTGTCCTGGGATTCAGATAGTGAGCTATGTCCTTCATTTAATACCCTTTAACACACCCCCACACAATTCCGTCTTAGAGGCCTACATATATTCAGAGCACAAACTAACTATGTGTCTATCCATCCATCCCCAGACCATGTACCACATCAAAACTGACACAATCTTGTTTGATGTCTGAAACACCTCAATTCTATTTTGTAGATATATATTTTTTTCAGTCAGGACGAATGTATTTTTAAGCATTTTCTTTCACCAAAGGCAACCTGAACTCCAGCAACTTCGAGACAGCAGTGAGTTGTGAGTGATCCTGAGCATGTCATCACAGATTTGTGAGAGAGAAGGCGTATGAATTTCCCTGTGGCACATATTGAAACCTGACAAGAAGCCAGCAGGGTGTTGACTCACCATGCCATTTTTACACACACACACACACACACACACACACACACACACACACACACACACACACACACACACACACACACACACACACACACACACACACACACACACACACACACACACACACACACACACACACAGAGTCAGAATGCAATTTTTAACCTTCATCTGGGTTCTGACTTCTGACGCTCTGCGACTGACAGACCGAATGGGGAGGTAACCAAACCTTCTCTCAGTACAACTCCTTTGATTTCGCCACGTTTGTGTTTACGTCTTAGTCTGTCATTTCCTTTTTCCGTCTTTTTTTTTTCACGTTAGATTTCCTAAACCGTGTTTATTTTAGTCAATGCGCAGATGTCAATTCTTATCTTGTGTCAACATCTGTCCCCTTACCCCTGTTTGAAGAGGCAAATATTGTGAGATTGTATTGGACACTCTCCTAGGTATTAGCCAATTGAAACCTTTTCTTCTTCCTCCAGAAGTCTCCTCCACCTGGATGTTTTGAATTATTCAGCCATGCAGGAAGCTGGGCCTTGTTCCTCCTGAGTACTCCTGGGTTTTAAAGGCTAAAATTGCTTCATCATGCCAAATGTATGCATACATTATTTAGTCTAACCTGAGAAAACGTGACTTCTCCCTGGGAATTTGTGTCTGTTTGCTGCCCATTTCAGAGGGGTGGGCGTTTTCTTTCCTCCCAGCACAATAGCTAAAGCCTACATCAATTAATTGATGGAAAAATTTTGAAATAGTCAAATATCCAGATTTTGAAGAACAATCCTCTCTCAATATTCAACGGTGGATGCATTATATTTCTGACTGCATTTACTCTGCAAAGGCAAGCCAATAGTTATCATTTACATGGAGGCTGTAGTGAGTCATTTATGATAACTCATGTACTAGAAATATCGACAATACTGTAGATACACTATGTAAAGGCAGACAGAAATGTTGCAACCTATACCACAGTGTGAAATGGTGAGGCCTTGTGAAGGTGTCATGTTCGCTAGTTCCTGCTTGTGCTTAGACACTTGTTTGACAGAAGGGCGGACTCATTCCCTTTTCGTAGTAAAAAACTCAACAGATGTTTCATTCCTCTGACCTTCCTTCCAACTGTCTCTCTTCTGTACTCACGGAGACACACATAGGCTACAAACCATCCAGCCCCAGCTCTGTGTCTGTACCTGGCTCTTATCTGCAACCCACAGACATAGCATTGCGTAATCAAACACGAGCACTCTTGGAGACTCTACCGTTTCAAATATCTTTTGTTCGGTTAGCCTCTTTTACCAAATTGTCGCTAATAGAATAGTCATTTTCAAATAAATCACTACATTTGCTAGTTGTTAAAGGTACTTTTGCACACTGGAAATATTACGTTTTTTCTCTCGCCATCTGTCTGCTACGAACATCTCCAAGCTATGTATAATGTTATTAATTAGCTGTATGGCTGTATTCCAGGAGCCAGTTAACAAAAACAAACGAAAACCCTTATGAACCTGGGGAATTTATCAAAAATGTCTCACTCTAATACCTTCAATTATTTTTCAGGTCACATGAAAAGCAATCCCCTGACAGTGTTCTCTGCAATAAGCAGCCTAGGCTACTTCCAGTCCCAACAAACATGGACGCATTCTCTTTTGGAAGTTGGAATGGGGATTCCGAATATGTTCTGCTACTTTGATACCGTAGCTACGACGATGATGATCAGTTGATTAAGACGGTAGGAGGAGCAACACGGTGTAACACCTTAAGGAATACTGGAAGGGAACAGCTGTGTGGAGTCTGTCTGTATTTCCACTGGGTTGCCAAGTCTGGGTGTAGTGGGGGATTGGTAGGGGAGCTTAGGGGGCCAGGGGTGGGCCTCGCCTAAATCGATGCTGTTCAGGGTTGGCCATGGTGGCTTCCTCCTGATGAAGTCAACTGTTGTTACGGGGGACTCTGGAGAGCAAGAGGTTAGGCGCGGCGCGGCGGAATGCAATTTCTTCGCCATCTGACAGAGCGCCGGAATAAAGTGACGCACTCTTCCTTGGCAATCGCAGGGAATTGCTTCTCAGGGTGACAAATGATTAGCTGTTATCTGTTGACTGAATTTGATTCCTACAAGCAGCTGAGTCAGGTAACTGTGGAGGATCTGAGGAGAGGAGCGGAGAGGGAGGAAGGGAAGGTTTTTCCAGGAAATGAAATCGGCTTCCCCAGTCACACCGGGACCAAATATAATCCTCTCTGTCAGAACAAGATTACTACTTTGTCTAATTACAGACAGCTTTCTGTCAGCGGTAAACTGTTTACCGAACAGTGCAGGTGTCTGTTTGGGTTGGGTATGCCCTTGTTTGCGTTTCTTTTTCTTCTTCTTTTTACCCTGTTGAGAATTGAGGTTTAGAAAAGCCTCCTACTTCTACATAGTTCTGCTCTTGTGGGTTAAATGACAACATCTTTTTCTGGCAGGAATTTTCCAGGTGTTTTTTTCCATGTGATTTTGTGGCTAAATATCCCTTTCTCAAATAAGACACAGACAAATATTGGAGTGATGCATAGACATAGGAAAAGCAATAGGGAAAGAGCTTGAGTTCGGCTGAGTCTAACCTGCTAGGGTATTGGCAAAGCAAATGTACAACAGAGTCCATAACGAGCTATAATGAAGAGGTTTATTCCTCTGTAGTGCAGGGTAAGGATTTTGACACATTAGGCCCTGGGTGGAATTCAAGCCTTTGTCTGTGTAATGGTTCTCTGGCACCTTGGATTCACGTTTGAAGCCAATTTGTAGCACTGACAGCGAGCGAACAGGCCAGGCAGGGGGAGAGATGTGGTTGCTACACTCTGAGAGAGAGACTTGAACGGTTCAAGGTGTCAATGCATGATTAGTTCCCTCTCTGCAGTAGATCGGCTGGGTGGTTGTCACCCTGTGAACACAGTTAAAAGGGGAACTGGTTGCCCATTCATTCTGTCACACCTCACACCGACCAAAACAGATAAGAACCAGAAAAGAAACAAACAGACATACATAGCACCTTTGAAAAACCACACAGCAGCTACACAGGAAAAATGGTTGAGCCAATCAAATACCTTTCTGTCTGTCTGTCTGTCTGTCTGTCTGTCTGTCTGTCTGTCACAAGAGTCAACAGAAAGCTCTATCTTTGCCCTGTAAGCCCTAGGGATGTACTAACTGTCCGTTACAGAGGATTTAGTGTGTTCATGTTA